>NW_028288973.1:600000-795000 GCF_059628265.1 Tinamus guttatus
ATTAAAAGTAAAAAAGAGTTAATGCTCTCTAAAAAAACAGCATTTTATGTTAATTTTACTGTCACTTACTTCACAAGTCTCATCAGAGTCTTCTTGTGGGGCACAGAGGAAAAAAAAAGATTATGTATTATCAGAACCTGTTAGAAATTTCCTTTTTGTGTCATTTCTTTCTTTCCCATCCCATCCACCCCCAAAATGCTAGAGTACTTCAGAACAGGGCACAGTGGAAACGTACCAATATCCAGGATACAATAAGGATAAACTGACACCACTGCCAAATGGGCTAGAGCTCGTAGATGTCGTGGAGAAAACAGTGCGTGCCCAGATAAATTCCTCAAGTGGAAAGGTATATTTATCACTTGGAAAAAGCCAGGCAGCCTGGTTAAAAAAGGCAGATAGTTTAAAAAAAAAAGCCTTTTTTTTTTTTCCAGTCTTTACTTCCTACAAAAACATTGTGGAATTTTCTCACTGCACCAGTCTCCCGGGCTATTCTGGTGGATAGCTTTTGGTGGCTCTTTCTCCACTTCTATCAGGTAGGTATCAAGGCAAGCTGATCTTTGCTATTTCTAGCATTGCTTTCCAGTATATTCCATTATTTTCCTGCCATGGGATAGTTTGACTTGTGATGCTACATAATGTTGAAGCACTATGATGCAACATTGTGCATGGAGCACATGGCACTGTAGAAATTCTGGAATAGATTGAAGCTGCTTTTGGCAGCTTGCAGCTCTTTAGGCTTTTTCAGTCCAAGAGCAATCCAGAATCTATAGCTTAGATGGCCTCAGAGTTGCTTTTAAATCTATAGTGTATTTCAGTTGGTTTGTTTTTCATATATATTGTAAGATTATTTTGTTCTCAGTCATAATAACAGAAATCCCAGTGACTAGAAAATTCACTAGATTCACTCTAGGCTTACTCTGATGTCAGAGAATGTTTATTTTGATCTCTGCTGCTTAAAAATTGTTACAATTACTGATGGGCTAAATTAAACCAAGTTTAAAAACTTTTTTTTGGGGGGGCATAGTGAAATTACTCCCCCGCCCAATGAATTTCTTTAACTTGAGATACTTCTTGTCTCCTTGGCACGCTGGAGTCAGCTAAGCCCCTTCTGATAAAGAAACACCTCGTTTTTCTGCAGTTGTCTCTTGTTTTCATGACAGCCAAACCCAGAGATAGAGGAACAGCTGTTTGATCGTATTGCAAAGAATTATGCTTTCCTCCTCCTTGACTATCACCAGTTCCACCACCAGGAGGCCTTCATTGAGGTGAATGTAGATAGCCAAAGAAAACAAAAAGAGCTGTATTTCAAACAATGAAATGAGATGGAGAAATCCATCGCCCCAGGGTAATCTAATACTGTAAGTTGATTTTTGCAAGAATCCTGATATCCAACTCTCAGCTGGACTGTTAACTTTTGTGCATATTGGAGCATCATGGGTGGTAGCCCTGCAGTTTGAATCTAGTGATAGCCAGGAAAGTTCGTGCCTTTGTGTTTTGAATAAGAACGCTTTTAATAAAATAATATGGTGGGAAAACACCATTTTCATTTCTAGTTGCTGACCTCTGCTCTCTCTGTCCTTCAAGAACTATGCCTTCACCTACTCTTTTAGGCAGTTATATACTTATTCCCTGGGTCTTGATTGTTTGTTTTGTTTTTCCTTCAAATTCTTTGCCTCAGACGAGGTAGTTATTGTCTCCTAAATGCTCTAAATATCTATACTAACAGTCCAATTCTTCTCTTTCTTTATGCTAATCTGATTTTCTGTAAAGAATGTAAAGAAAGAAGTTTTTTTAAAAAAAATATTGTACCTTTTTAAATTATGGGGCCTACATTAATTAAAACTTCAGGTATACCTTAATCCAAAATAAAGAATATGTAAACTTTCAGATTACATAGGTAGTAAAAGTTTTTCTGAACTAGAGAACTGGGGCACTGATAACTCTGTCAATACTCGGGCTAAGTATTCAAAGCAGCCTTTCCTTTTGTTGAAATGCAGACCTTTGTCATTCAAGAGAACAGCGTGCCTGTTCTAAGAACAGGTCTCAGCTAAAAAGTATATGGAGTTGTGATTTTCTTTACTTAACTCCTAGGCTTTCCCTTCATTGCTGAGTCAAGCCTTGTACGTTTGCTTCTGCTCTGGTTTCCCAAGATCACATTTCAATACTGATGAGTTCAAGACACAGCTTTGTAATATAATTTCAGAATGGATGGCAGGTGAGAGAAGTTTTTGTTTCTGTCCAAAAGTGCAGCTTGTGCAAGCATAGCCTCAAAATTGAGTTATTCCTTGTCTTTAAACTCCCATTCTGCCCAGAATTTGTACACATACTTTTCAGACACTTACGTTTATTTACTTGGCTATTTCTTACACATGCTAGCATGTAAAACAATATATTGTAATCCCTAATGGATTCTCTGAGCTAAACGGCAAAAAAAAGTGGGTAAGATACACTCTGTAGACAGTTTACATGCCTCTGAAGGGGCGTCTGAATCACCCTGTTACTGTCCTCACCACAGTGCCAACCTTGAAGAGTTTAGGCAAAAATACAGGCAGTTCTGCTGCTCACGTGCTCTGGGCAAAATCCCTGTCTTCCTGACAGGTGGCCTTGAAGCTTTCCTGCTGATCTGCAGGCTGAAGGTTCAGCAGGGAGAGCTTCTGTCCAGATGGATCCCACTCCCCAGCTACCTGGCTCTTCTTGCTTACTTCTGCATCTTTGATTTCATTCTTCTCATTGCCTCTCTCTCACCATCGCAGTCTTTTTCTGTTTCTGTGTTTGTGAATGACTAAGATCTCCTCTTCATGAAACTGTGAAATATTAAACTTCTGTAGTTCCTAATGACTGGATTCAAGGAGACTATACTACAGGAGGAATCACTCCATATAAACCCGTTTCTTATGTTCTGCTGTAACCTTCCACAGCTGGTAACTGCTTGAGACAAGATATCGCAGGCCTTCAGCATGAGCTACTGATATTTATAAACGGAGCACGCAGGGTCTAGCTTCTAAATCCACTTCTAACCTTATTTATGGGGTGTCTTAGAGGAATATCAACTGTGTTTTGTCTGCACACACAAATGATGCAGCATCACATGGGATAATGTGAAGCTTAGCGTGTATAGTGCACACTGATGATGTAAGATTTTTTTTTTCTCTCTCTTGTTCATTTGCTATTTCTTCTTTCTCTCCACTCAGGCACACGACCAATCCCAAGAAGTTATGCTCACTGGGACTACTCCCAGTTGGAACCGGAGAGATTCAAGATGAGCAACCTGGAGTCACCAAAAGGGAAGCACGGAAATAGTAAGGACACTGATGAAACCAGTTCTCTCTAGTTCCTCCTGAGCTAAATAGGGATTTAGTATCCATAACAGGTGGCCACTTTTCTTCCCACGATGTCCTGAGGAGAAATCTGCAGGTCTTGTTCTATGTTGGTACTCTATGCTGAGAAGGTGTGTGTGCAGGCTGCCTTTTATGGAAGGAAGAATCAGAAATATGATGAGTTACATGATGTGGTATCTACAGTAACATGAAAGTGGACTGTGTGTTTTCTAAAGTCATTTCCGGTCCTGCATATCTCACATAAGCATGTGTGCAAATGAGGTGGCTTTTCAGGAATGACGAGGATAAAAGCTAGGAATGACTAGGGTAAAAGCTCTTCAAGGATATGCAGGAGATAAGATAGTCTGTTTCTATGAGACCTGCAAAAACCAGGTGCTATAGCAGCAACTGCGCTGAACGTACCTTTTATTTACTCTTTTTTTTTTTTTCCTGTTTTAAAGCTGCATTTTCTCAGGGGTAGTGAGGAATGCAAGTGTAAGTAGCTCATTCTACTCACCAAGACACTCTGGTACCACACAGGAGTGGTCTTGGTAGTTCAGCTTCTATCACATAAGTAGCTGTATGGTGGTGTTGCATTTAAAGGGATAAGGCAGGATCTTCACTGATTCATAGGGAAAAGAGAGAACCTTGAAAATATAGATTATGAATGAAGCATCCAAAATCAAAATACCCAAGTAAAATGAGCCTTGTAAGAGAGCTGTCTCTGCATAAAGTTCCAAGTCCTAGCTTCAAAACCAATGAACTGTTTTTCATTCTTTCTGCTTTCCCCAGATTTCTTCAAAGCCAGCAGCAGTCCAAGGAAGACTAATAGGCACAGCCTACCTCAATGTAAGGTAAAAAGTATGTTCACAAAAGATGAACAACCAGCAAGCAGACATGTCACAGAAGCCAAGGCTTTAACTGGAAGTAGCTACTGCTCTTTCTCTTGTCCCTGCTACTGACCATATTCTTGTTTTGATCATTTTTTCTGTCAAATGACATGAAAAAGAAACTTTTCTTTTACCATCAGGAAGATATTCCTTAAAATTCATTAACAGTTTTCTTATTTTCCAAGTTTGATCTTACTAAATGCAATCATGTGCTCTACAAACATGTTTTGCAATTCCCTTTGTGCCTAGGGACTCCCACTCATCATAGGTCATCACTCCACAGGCAATCCTCATTGTCTATAATGTACTCTCCAAGCAAAGATATACCAGATAGCTCCTTCAGAAAAGAAGTAAGAGAAAAAAGGGTTCAGGCAAAACCACATTGAACTCTGAGATATGCACCAAGTGCTTGAATATTGTGAAGAATTTCGTGTTTAGGACATTACTGGGAAGGGAAAGAGTGCTGTCTTTAGAAATTGGTTTCCAGTGCACAAAACTAAGTGATTTATTTTGGAAATAAAAGCAGATAAAATTCTAAGTCTCTGAAGGCTTAAATTATGTCACCTCAAAAGAAATCTAAATTGTTTTAATGGGTCAGGCAAGCAGGCAAGCTTTTTTTTTTTTTTCCAATTCATTTATTTTCTGCTGAAGTAACATATTACTTCTATTTCCAGTTTAAACAACTCATAATGATAACTTGCTATCAAGGATTGTAATGGTTATGTCAAACCTTGTGCAGAACATGGCAAAACTTCCCATCTAAATTGAGTCAGGTGAGCCTGTTTTTCACAGGCTGCAAAAAATCGGTGATCTAGTCAGTAAACAATGGGCATTGCAGTTTGCAAAACAAGTCTCCTAATTTAATATTTAGTCACCTCTACAGGTAGTTATGCTTTCAAAATAATCCACAGTAAGTACTTGTTTTACAGGCCTTGGGAACTGCACTGCAGCTGCTTTAGATTAGGCTTTAATTACGAGCCTTTGAGCCTGCTGTTTTGAATTCTTGAGACCTGACTGACCTGGATGATAGGCTAATGCAAAAACATTACTGCTGTTTTGGATCCAAATTAAAAAATATCTTAGAGCATCTAATAGAAGTTCATTGTTCTTTATCAAATAAATGTTTTGTTAGTGTTTTAGGAGGAAAGAAAAAGTTGGTTGTTTTTCATGCAACGAATGGAAAAATTCTAAGCATAGAGTGCAGTTAAAGTGAGGAAGAAGGAGAAGAGTTAGAAGTATATTTGAACAAAGTAGCATGGGAAGAAAGTATGAACTGTGAAAGAAATAGTAATGGTAAATGTAGACAGAGGGTAAATTTAATGGGAGTCTAGGAACACTGAATCTGATACTGAAGCCAGTATCAGGAAAGGCACATTGGAGTGGGAAAGGAATTGGTGATCAGTAGAAAGATTCTTTTAAATTCTAGATGCTTGGAATACAAGTTGGCAAAACAGCAAGTCTTTCTTCGTAAAATCTGAAATTAGGTATATTCAAGACTTGGAAGATATTCGTCTGCTTATGAAATGGTTCAGAGAAATCTAACAAATATGTGATGTTAGAGACTTTTTGTTTTGTTTTCCAAAGATCTGCATATTGGAAGTGGGAATGTGTTTATGATGTGCTTTATTCATTTTGTTGAAGCAATTTGTAGAGTTGATACATCTTGAGAGATGCAAAATCCTAGTTTCCTTCAGTTAGATGGCTGACTGCAGCAGCAGCTGAGCATTTTATGGAACAGTTTAGTCAGTTACTTTTTACTAGTTAAAGACATTGTCCTGGTGGCATAGCTATTATCCTAACCTATAATTGCATTTTACCACCCTGAAATTTCTTCTACAATTGCAGCTGTGTGTTTTTATTCCTTTTCCTGTGATTGCACTGTGGCTTTCCTAGCACTACTGCTTCTATATTTTACCCAGGAACAGTAATGTTTCACTTGTGGATGAACTAAATTTTTTTTTCAAGCATATACATGAAAATTGAGGTATTAATCCTACCAACATGGTAAATGACTCAAACACTTTTTCTGCTTTTCTTTTTTTGTTTGAAGGAACCAAGACATGGACAGGTTTCTAGCAAGTACCAACCTCATCAAACAAGCAAAGACTTCAAGTCCAAACAAGCAAAAGTTAAAGCAGTGACTTTTCCAGGTATATGACTGGGAAGAAATGTAAAGTGTTATTTACTTTACTAGGACTTTGGAGGCTTGTTGTTCCCCAGCTCTTTTCTATACAATAATATATGCTCCCCACATGCAAAGCAGGAGGGTGTGTGTGCATATATATGGGTATATGTATGTTGATCCTAGATAGCTGGAATCCATCACAGCTGCTTGTATGATGTACATCATATGTGTGTGTGTGTAATTAGTGCAAATACTTCCTTACATATTGGATTCACCGATTTGCTAGATCGGGGCCACCATATTCCTACTGCTTTTTTCTTATTTCAGACTTGCAGACCCAAGATGCAAAGCTTGGAAAGGATCAGATGGAAAGTAGTTGGAAGGAGACTCAACATATGCTGAAAACTATGAGATTAAAAGCAGCACCTCATCCTAGAGAGGTGTGTTGTGTTTGAAGAAAGAATGGGCCAGGTTGTCATAGGCTGAGTGACTTTTTCTGAGTCGAGGCTGTGGAGTCTCCTTCTCTGGAGACCCTCCGCACCCACCTGGATGCCACCCTGTGCCACGTGCTCTAGGTGTTCCTGCTGGAGCAGGGCAGTTGGACTAGATGATCTCTAGAGGTCTCTTGCAACCTCAAACACTCTGTGATTCTGTGATTCAGCAGACAATAGCTGGTCTTGCTGCCATCCACATATTTCCTGCAATACAGAAAAAAAAATCTAAAGGGCAGTTGCTGGTATGGGAACAGTCTGGTTTTGGGCTGCTTAGTGTTGTTCTCTGTCCCTAAGCCAATAAGATCCTTCTCCTGTGCCCTGTTAAAACCTTCATCTTCCTATAAATGGGTGAGAGGACTTGGCTATTTTCTCTGGAGTGGGTCGTACAAGTGACTGTAAACAACCACCATTGTATTTGAATTATTGACAAATACTGCTTCCAGATTCCAGTGCTTTGTATAAATTTCTATTTCTATACTGAGGACAGTTTTGAAGTCTGTAGCTCTGTATGTTTTTCAACTTAGCATTTGCTTTTTAGAGACTTTAATATAGTTTTGGTGACAAAATATATACTGTAGGTTTATTTATACTGTGTCTGGAATTTCCTGTTTTTCTACTGTCTAATATGTAATTTTTTCCTGAAGCAACACCCAGAAAAACCCTTTCAGACTCCAGAGATGATTCGCAGATGCTTTTACTTTGGCTAGAGAGGATGTCTTCAAGCTCTTGGTTATTCCTTACAGAGGTGGCTGTTAACACTCACCGGTTTCTTAGCCCCATTTACTTTTGCTGCATTAGCCCCATGATAGCTGAGGAGGGGAACAGTGGCATTTTAGCTAGAAACATCTCCTGGCTGCAACTGTAACACCAAATACTATTTTGAAATAGAAGAGTTAAGAATAGTGTGTCATGCGCTCTCCTGTCACATACTCCTTTCCCTAAGAAAAGGGATCATGTGTGAAATTTGTCTCTGAATGCCTGAGCAATTCCTCTCTTGGATTGCCTGGCCATTTAAGCACCAAGTGCTGCCTTAACCACTAAGTGTGAAAAGAGTAATAGACCACAGACAACATAGGAAGAAAAACATGCAATACAGACTAGGGCTTATATAGAGTTCAGTGGGAGTTGTGTACCTGCACTGAGTTTCAGAGTCAAATAAGTATCATTTATAATCACCAATTCAGAAAAGTACCAGGAGGGGAACTGGTAAACTTTCTTCAGATACAGAGGGAATTATGGAGAAAGATAAAAATTGCAGTAAGACTGGTAAAGACATCATGATAATCCAAGGCAAGAGAAACAAACAGTAAAACATAAGGATAATCAGGTTAATAAATCACTGAAATTTGAAAATGCAAGAATGAAGAAAATTATTAGCTGGACCGTTATTGTAAATTAAGGCTCTATGGGTAGCAAACCTGAGGGAAATAATTATTTTAAAGCTGACTGAAGCTCTTTCAAGAGCTCAAAATAATTATGTGATGACGCTGTCAAAGCCTGTCTGAGTTTTCGGAAATGAAAAAGAAATCACTTGTGATCTCTTCTGGCCACTAGTCTGGCAAATACATGTAATACAAAGGGAGCAAGATTATTTTTTTTCTGAGGTTTGCACACAAACTCGCTTGCAGTAGCAGCAGGCAAAGCCAAGAGTAGAAAACTGGCCAAGGAATGAGACTGTTTGGTTCTGCAGCACGGCTGGTGTGAAACAAAAGCTGTTACCAACTGAGAGGCAGTGATAGAAAACCTTGAATTTTCAAAAGCCACAAGGTACGTAGGGACACTTTGAAAATAATGTATTTTGCAAGCAGAGGTTCTTCAAAGGTGTTTTTTTGTTTGAGTTTTGTTTTTACAAACAAATGTCTATTGGACTAGTGCTGAACCTCTTCCAAGTGTGATTTTTTTTCCCCCTTGTAAAATGCCATTCTTGCGTGTGACCAGTGAACTGTGATTTAACCTGGAAATTTAAAATGTTTCTACTGCCTGTACTTTAAATACATTATTGTTTCCGAAACTTTCCAATGAAAATACTGCGCTGAGTACAAACCACATCAGTGTACTTGATGTCATTATTCAGTCTACTTGACACCAGAGCACTTAGCTTCTGTGAGCTGGAACATATTAGAAAAAAACACATTCCATTAATTACGCTTTTTTAACTTGTAACACTGAACCCTTTATAAATGTGTGTGTGTGTGTATTCTGGTTGTAAAATTGCTTTGTTTTGCATCTATTTTAGATTATATTTCAGTTCCATTGTGTGATTAAGTTAGAGGAGCATTGGTTTTTGTTTTTGCAATGACAGTTAAGAAAATACTTGCAGTATTGCCAGCTTGTTTGTATATGCAATCAGAATTTCTTTGGTGTGAAGAATGCACACACAGTCCTGTGGTTTGCAGCATAGTAAATGCATCCATCAGGCAGTTTTCTTGTAACTCCGTTTTGGTGAGTATTGTGTTTAAATTATTTTTTTTCTATTTCACCTTTCTCCTGAAACAATACTCTGCTCTCCTCTCTCTTCCTTCCTTTTGCACCAACATATGCCACTGAAGCTAAGCAAATTCAACTTAATGTGCTCACATTCAATGCCAGGGAAGTCCCTCTGTCTTCAGGAAGGGTGAGAGTCCAACAAATGGCAAAACTCATTGAGCCCCTTGCTCAGGCAGATTTTCCCCATCTTTCTTCTCCATGTTTCTATCTGTCTAATCCCATGTCTTCATTTTTGCTCAGATGAGCAGCACAATTATTGCAAGTAATAGAAATAGAAAGCCATTTAGATAAGGGAAAGCATGAGAAATGGCCTTCTGATTTAGCCCAAGGGTCTAACTCTGAAAGGAGCAACAGGAGATGTCAGTCAGGATGATCACTTGAGCCAGGCCACGTTCCATAGTGCACTCAGACACTGCCTTAGTGTCTGACTGGCCTTGCTACTGCCTCAGTCTCTTGGATTATTCACTCATGGACTTTAACCAGGTCTGAGTACGAGCTTTAATTCAAATGCAGGCTTGTTGATTGCTTTGGATGGACTTTGAAGACTAGTGACCATTTCAGAGGAAATAAAATGGGTTAAAAAAAAAAAACAAAAGTTTGTCGTCAGACAAAAATAAATTCTAGAATGTCACAGAATCAAACCTGTCACTGAAGAATTAAAGCAGGCTGCAAGTTACCGGGAATTATCATCTTAAAAATGAGAGAAAAAAAGCTACTTTTTGAAATGTTACAGATGGAGGGGAAAAAAAAAAGTATTGGCATAGATCAGAAATAGTGCTGATAGATTTTTTTAAAGGACTAAATTTTTGCTACAGCCAGGATATATGCTTAATCCCTGTCCATCTGTCTTTGGTATTGGTTTCTCTTTGAGCTGAGACTGTTCTTGTGCTTGTTCTAGTCTGTCAGCTACCAGTGGAATCCAGAAGCGGGTGTGTCAGCCTCTAGTTAGTGAAACATGTTGTTACGCTTAAAATCCTTTTTATGGGCAAAGAGGAAGCACACCTTGTATGTAAGTAAAGCCAAGAATTTACTGTTTGATGCAGGTTCAGCTCTGCTTTTCTGTGACTGTTACTGAGTTGTTTACAGCAGGGGGGTCTCCAGTGCCAAGTCCATGTCCTGTTCACCTAGCTGTGCTCCTGCAAACTGCATCCTGGGTGTCAGCTTCTCAAGGCCTCCGCTACCGTGCCAGACCTGTAGTGCTCTTGTGTTGCATCACTGTGTTACTGCGTTCTTTGTCCTTTTAAACCTAGAAGTTAGGTCAAAGTATATTGACTTTTTTTTTTTTTTTTAATGTTTTATGCAGTGAATGATGGAAAACAGGGTAATGGCAAGGATAGCTATGCATTGAAAATGGTTCTTTCTCAAAGACCTCTGGTAAAAGATCTAGTCTCCCCAGGCAAACAAACATCTATCAGGTTTAGCTGATTCTGCTTTGAACTAGATAATCTCTTAATGTCCTTGGCAGCCCTATTTTTTCTATTATTAGTTTGTTTTTTTCTTATCTTAAAAAAATGCATTGTATATTCTGAAAAAGGAAAACCTTTCTTATCTCCTTTGTCTGCTTGATGCACTGTGTATGATGTATTGATGCATATTTCCAGAATGGCTGCAACCTGGGTTAGGTTTTGCAAAGCTTAAAAGCTGCCTTGTTTTTTTCCAGTCTGCATTTTTGTGTTTTTTTTTTTTTATCATGTCATCATTTATTATATGTGAACAATTACTTATTTCACAATAATTCTTAAAACGATCACACAGAAACTGAAGTTCATGATAAATGGACTGCTATTTCATTCTGAATTTGCATAATTGCATACTTACAGATTATTTCTTTTTTCCGACTGAGAAAGCCATTCCTGGAATCTCCAGCTTTTTCGGGCATGGGGTTGGGGGGAAGCTGGTGGGAGGGAGGAATATAATTAGTAACTTCTCCTTTGCATCTTTTCTTCTCCAGTCACATCCAGCTTGTCATGGTCCAGACTTCACTTGGCATCTCTTTAATATCAATGGACACAGCCCTCTAATTCATCATTACCTCCAGAGCCACAATGCTGAACCACGCTCTGGACAGGACATCTTGATACGCAGAAGAGAGATCTCTAAGCCTATACCATATCCTTCATGATTAATTCAAGATAAATTAGTGGTGCAAAATCTTTATTTTTAATGCAGGATTACCTGCAACAGCTGAATATTTTGTCTGGGCCTTGCCTAAAGATCTGCAGACTTGGAGAGGGACTTCACACAACCCCGCAGTGCGATCCCTCTTCCTTCCATGTAGGTCCATTTTAACCATGTAAACCTCTTATTACTCCAGTCTGGTCTGTGAAGCTTGACTGATTTCACTTTGTTATTCCCATCCTGGGACCCATTGTACATAAACAGCTTTTTCAGTTCATTTTAGTTCTGACCAAAGAGAAGGAAAACACGGGTGAGATTTCCTTCATGCAAAACTTACAGTGTCAACTCCAACATATGCAGACCTTATCCAAGAGAGTTTCAGGCGTATTCACGCAATGAATGCTGCATTCAAAGAAATATACCAGAGGCACTGCAGAGAAATTAAGGATTTCGACCAGAGGCAGCAGAAAGAGCAGCAAGAATTTCTTAGGTACAAAAAGACTGTATGGCCTCTTCCTACAGTGTTCTGATAATGTGTATTCAGTTCTGCTATCCTTCCCTCTTGCTAGAGGTAGAACCTGTTAGCTAACACCAACATTTAGAAGAGCTTTCAGATGTGGTCAAAGAGGAGATGTAATGTATGTAGTTTGTTAGGCACAATATAAATATCTCGGGGTATATCATAGCAGTATGGCCTTTTCCTGAGACTGACTTAAATGGAATCTGCTTATTACTCCCTAAGGGAGTCAAATCAGCAGATTTTGGTTGGGAAGTGATTAATTTTGACAAGGTCACTGCAGGAGGAGCTGAAGTGAGATGTTAAATACGATGCTATCTAGATTTGAAAATTTGCGTAATTTGGGGTAAAAATTAGCTAACATAACTTCCAAGCAGTGTAGTACTCTTATTCTATATATTAGTCTGATTGCTTTAGGAGATGTAAAAGAAACTTTGTGCTTGTTTATATTTGGATTGCTTTTGAAATATTTAATATTCCTTTTTTTTTGTCTCTTCCCTTCTTTCTCTTCTCACCATGCATTTTCAAATTTACAGGAAGAAAAAGAAATTACTGCAAGAAAGCAGAAAGCTGAAGAATCTGAAATAATTGCCTTCACCCAAAAGTATTCTGCAATTCTGAGATGATTTCAGGTGTGTCAGAAAAAAACATTTTTTGTCTGGAGCCAGCTTTAGATGAAATGTTATACTGTGGAAACCAGAAGACATCGTACCTCCAAAATAGATTTTAATGGGATGTTCTCCAGTGGCCAACCATCAGATTCTTCTGTTCTGATTAGGCAAGTGCCAACTTGGAAAGTCCGGAGAATAAAGCAGCTAATATATTTGATTCTAGTCCCTTTGATCCATGTAAACCTAAATTCCCCTCCCACCCCCCTTCAATCATGATTTCCCTATTATAAGAATGGATTAAAATGCCTTTTGAGGATGAAAATATGAGCTGGATATTTCATATTTTTATAGCAAGTATTGTCCTTGGGTCTTACCTGAATTGAGGCAGTCTCCGATGAAAGGAGATGCGGCTCAGCGTGATGGATCTCACTGCCAGCATCTCCACGACAGCTGGAAGTGCACAGACCACCAGCAGAACCTTTGAGAGAGAAGGGGTAAACCAGGGATGCCTTGACGCTTGGTGTTATTTTGTAATATGATGTAGTATATGCACTTATTATGTAACATCTTTTGGAAGCCTAATGATTAGTTACTGGTCACACAATATTTTGAAGATGCACCTTTCAAATTAGCACTCCAAGATCGGATATTATCTTTAATTCTACACATTCATTGACCCTCTAAGAACTATTTTATGAAGTCAAAGAATAATTGATGGAGGATTGTTTACGTAGTTATTAGTTGTTGCAGGGTGATAAAGCTATACCAGAGTGCTTACTCTGTGCATAGGCACTCTGGAATAAAAGCATCCTTTGGGAGGGATTCATATTTAGTGTGACAGTGTCTACCTAAGAGCTGTTTGGGAATAGCGCTTGCAGAATAATGTAGTTTTCAAAAGCTCTGCCAGCCTGTTCCTCTATATAGACAAAGACACCCCAAAGTAATATTTAGGCACTCACATAAATAGCTTTATTGTGCACATGAGGATTATGCTTAGGGGTTGTAGGGTTTTCGTTTGTTCTCTGATTTGACAAGTACTAAAGATACCTACATATATTGTTAATTCCCAAGGGCAGAACCAGGGGAACTTTTCAAAAGTATCTTGAAACACACTGAGATTTTGCTGCAGTCACTTCTGTCTTTTGAAAGTCCACCATAAATAAGGCCCAAAATGCTGGCATACAGACAATTCTTGTGAGCACAGAACACCTTAGCATACTGTTTATATGCAATCACCTATCAACTATGTTGCCAAAGGTAGACTCAAACAGATAAATTTCTTTTCAAATATTACATCCAAGAGATGAGAGGGCAGAGCTCTAGCTTTTATATTCCAAAACACACTTATCCATCCCTATAAAATGTCAGCTTAAGTTATGCGAATGACTCACGGTGATTTTTTTGTTTTCCCTCTCCTGTGACTTTAGGCAAGTCACTTCTCTGCCAGCTTTCAGAAATTGATATTATCTGACAGTTTTTGGCCATCCAATCTGAAAATATCTTGTTCCTTCTTTAGAAAGATGTGTATATACTGCCCTAGGAAAAATAAGAGTGAACTGTGTTACGCTGAATGCCTGCAAACCAAAGCCACTTTGGACTTTATAATTAATTCTTCATCGACTGCAAAATAACAGTAATGCAACACACTTCACAGTTGGTAAATACAACAGCTGATAAATTTTAGAAGATGAACTGATCAAAGATCAGCCAGAGCCCACAGGGAATAACATGGATTTGCGGCGCTCCCCGCGGCTGCGGCTCTTGAGGGCAGGGGCGCGAGGCCGCACCTCAGCCACCGGCCCGCGCTGCCCCTCGCCTCACGCCGGGCGGGAACGGCCCCGCGCCCGGTGCCACAGGAGGAGACTGCGGCTGTGGGGAACCCTCCTCGCCGGCGCTGTAAGCGCTCGGGGCCTTGCACTATGGGAGGTGGCCCTGGGCAAGCGGCGCTTTCCTTGTCCCTGTAATTGCGAGGATTTTCCGTGTTGAGATGCGCTGTGGTGCTCGTCCCCTCTTGGAGCATGAATTTGCTTCCCCCAAAATGGCGTCAGGAAAAGCCAAACAGGGTGTTGATACATGATTAAGCGTTTGTTTTCCTCCAAAATCGATGCACCAAAATGCCACCACAGCGCACCTCAGGGGCGCTCCCGAGGTGGAGGGAACGGGCGGGTACTGCCACTACAGCACAGGAGGCCCAGACTCACCCCCAGGGACCTTGGCAGCAGCGTTTCTGTCAGCTCAGAGGCAGTTTATTAACTCCGAGCCTGCGTTTGGGCCAAGTCCCTGTCACAGCAACAGCATGTGTATGTGTCCGAAGGGGTGCCGCAAGCAGCTCTTGCTCGTACATGCTAACAAATGGCTCCTGGGGAGGCTGCAGCCGCGCCAGGGCCACTGAGGAGACAGAGATGTCTCTGCTTCTCCATAAAGAAACTCACTTCTTGTATTGGCTCTGTCGTCTCAGCATTTCGGCTTTTTTTACCTGGCCCTTTGCAGTCAGCAGTGCTTGGAGGCATCTAGATCCTCAGTGTGCAGAGACACTAGTAACAGCAAAACTGTCCACAAAACAGGCCTGTTTTGTTCATTCTTAAAGCTTTTCGTGGAATGTGGTATAATTTATCCATTTCCCACCCCCTCCTGCCCCCAACCACCCGGAAGCAACAGGTTTGGGTCTGTCTAGTTTTTCTACTGTGAGATGCCAATTGCCTAAGGATGGGGAGTGGGAGAACGGGCCTGTTTAGCTGAGTGCAGGGTTATAACACATTTCAGGAGGGCTTTTAAATGGGGAAGGGAGCTGCAGTGTAATTGTAATGCCTTTTGTGTTACTTGCTTTTCTCCCTTAAGTGTCTGAAGCTAAGGGATTGTTAAAATCACACCAGCATGTGTT
The DNA here is from genome assembly GCF_059628265.1 of Tinamus guttatus. Taxonomy (NCBI): domain Eukaryota; kingdom Metazoa; phylum Chordata; class Aves; order Tinamiformes; family Tinamidae; genus Tinamus; species Tinamus guttatus. The sequence continues at coordinate 615,441 of NW_028288973.1, forward strand.
TTTATGCTCATTAACATTTTAAAGCAATCATTTTTTTCCCCACTCATACAAGGTGTGATACAAAGGCATGATTTTTCATTTCCTAATTGTCAAGGTTCTGAAAAAAAGTACATCCTGACAACTAACAGAAACAAATTATTTTATAGGAGTATTTTCATGAAAGACTAAAAGGAGGGATCCTGTTGTATTTTCACTGTGAAAACCAAATAAGCTTATTTTGAAATTATAGCTTTCTCTCAGTCTTCCACTCTTGTGTCTACACAACTTCTTTGCAAGCAGGTTACACCAGCTTTAAGTATCCATTTGAAAACTGAGCAAAGGTATTTGCAAATACTTATTCTACATTACTCATGTCCTCTTAGACATCCTGTAGTTTCAAAATAAACCAGTCTTACATATTTTCCATAGACTTCTACTAACAAGGATGAGCAAGCAAACACACATATAAATCTAGATGAGCTAATTCACAAAACTTCTATTAAGGCATAGCTAGAAGAGTGAAGGTAAGCTCACAATTAAGACTGAAGCAACTAGTCTACAAAACTGATACAGCAGGTGATAAAATCATATTTATAAGGAACTTAGTGGGTTTTTTTTTTTTTTTTGCTTTTGTGAAAGCTAAGGAGGTGATATTGCGCTTTCTATCTGGCCATGCCAGCAGTAAGAACCTATGCTGATTCTAGGCCTTGCTTAGAAACAGTGACACAAAGAGGGCAGTGAAGCTGTATTGGAGAATTGACCTGGCAAGGTAACCATAAAAAAACATGAAATAAGTTCTCTGTATGTGTATTTTTGCATAATACTTCTCCTCTCCTGCCCCAATTTTTATTACACTTACTACAGACATTACTTTTTTATCCTCATCATCTATTAAGTCTTGTAAACTCCAGCAAAGAACTTGAAAACAAATACAGCCTAATAGTCTACTCATAGTATATAACTAAGGAGTTGTAGCCATCTCAGTAGCACTATTTTGTGGATTTTGTGTCCCAGAGAGAGGGGGAAGCTGAGGTGTTGTGTAGCCGTTCCATTTCCATACCTGTTAAACTCTTTCTAGCCAGGTTGATTCACCTGGGAGTAACAAAATGGATTTTCTCCTTTCATCGAAGAGCTGGAAGTAGATCTGAATTTAATTCCATATGTGATCACACCAAGAAGGTTGAAAGACTTTTTTAAAAGTACATTCATTTAGTCATGTATCACTACCCCAGTGCTGTCTTTGTTTGCATTTCTCAGCACTGATCAATACTTTGTTGCCTGCTCTTTCATGATGAAGGCCTTGGACGATCAGGTAGTCCAAGAAGAACCAGGATTCCAAGATGAAGAGGTATGTTTTGGTGCATTGAAAAATAAGTGCAGCAAATGTTAGCCAAAGATATTTTTATAGAGTTATGAAATCACAGAGAGACAAGAGGTCCCCAAAGACCATCGGGGAGTTCAATGCGTTTAAAATGTTGTTATGATCCAATAAAAAATAATCTTATGCTCCTATTCTGTATATGGTCTTGCTTTTCAAGTTTAAGTATTTTTCATTAACCTCTCAAAAGCTATGCACAGATTTCCTGGATTATTATTACTGCTTTATACTTTTCATTTTTATATTAAATGCAAGGAGACTATCAGTTACTTTTATACTTCCTGAAAAGGAAGATAAGTTGAGGAGGAAAGAATAAAGAAGTAACTCATAACACAGATTTTATTACCATAGTAGAAGATTGCTTGGTGTTGAAGATATGTTTTATGAAGACGGTGATAGGAAATGTGTAGGCCTTCTTGGCTCACTGTGGTTTTGCTTATTTTAGTAGTTCAATAGACAATGTATCATTAGGGGAAAAAAATCATTTCAAGGCTTAAGAATTTTAAATGGACATGTAATGAAATAGAAGAAATTATAAGAAAAAGTAAAATTTGTTTTTCCTTTGTTTTCCTTTTTTTTTAGGAATCCTTTTTTCAAGATGTAGATTTGCTACAAAAGCATGGAATTGTAAGTATAAGCAGTGCCATTTTCATATGCTTTGTCCATCCAGGGCTATTTTAAGGTTATTTTTAAAAACAGCCATTCATACAAATGATTGAAATTCCCCTCCGTAATAAATTCTAAATAAGCATCATTTGAGGACAGACTCTGTTTTTGACAGAGGACAAGTTTCAGAAAATCTTATTCCAATAAAATTCCTAAATGAAGTGGCAAGATATGCAAAGTATTTAGCACCCAACACTTCTTGAAAACCCAATGAAATGCTACTTCAGCTGAAAATTGTATGATAGATTACTTTCTGCTCCTGCCATTACTCCTGTATTTTGAATACTTGTGAAATTATATTGTGACATATATTCAAAATATTTTCAAAATGTGTGACATATTTTCAAAATGCTGCTGAAGAAGAGGGTAGAGTAAGAGCAAAAAAGGTACTAGGAGATAGAGAAATAAGCAGTTAGATTTCTTCTTCATTAGATACATTTTCCTGTAATTTTTATCATCATGATAATTGATCATTATCAGATAAATATCACTTGTTGATTGGAATTACTATTACTACATACTAATCCAGGAGTCTGGCTCAACCCTATTATGCTCAGTATTATATAAACACCGAATTAAAAAGTTATCTTTGCCTGAAAATGCTTTAAAATTTAACTCTTTGATAAATGAACCACAGAGGGATGGATCCACAGGGAGGACACAGACACAAAGAGGCAGCGTTAGGCAGCACGATAATCACTGGACGTAGCTTGTCAGCAGTCTAACTGTCAGCTTTTTATTGGGAATCCATTGAGGGTGAGTTTTAAAGAAAGCTTTGAAGGATCGTGGGAAAGCGAGCTCCAATCATGGGACAAGACAGCAAAACTACACGAATTCTTGTTTAAGAAAAGCAGACTGACTTTAAAAAAGGAGGCTGACTTTAGGAGTGGAAAGGTGGGAGCACAATCCTGTTGGCACTGAATGAGACATAGTATGTACAGACTGGCACTAAGGTATGAAAGATATTGAAAATAAAGATAGATTTGGGCTGTTCTTCACATTGCAGTTTTTGGAGACAGATCTAGTGTAAGAGCTTCTTGCTCCTTTTCCTTTTTTACCTTCCTTCCAAGTGGCCATTCCCATGCTCCATCAGAAGTTGTCTCAGCTGTGCCCATGAAACTGTATGTGACAATATGATGGTCCCTAGCTATTAAATTAACTGCTTAAAGAAGTAGTTTTGGTGGTTTTTTGTTTTATTTTTTGTTTGTTTCTGGGAGTAGAGAGAGAACTATTTAATGGATCCAACACTATGGCCACAAACAGAGCCAAATTAACACAACCAAGACTCTGGTCTGATGTCCAGAAGTTTTTGGTAGGACTTAAGGTGCTCCAACACCACAGCCTTTGCTAAGTGACCCCTCCTCTTCTGTCACATCTGCTTTGTGGCCACCCTGCAAACTGGATTATTAAATCAACTCATCCAAACTGTATCACAACGAAAAATGTTTTGTGTTTTTTGGTTTTAAATCCGCTCTCTTTTCCACTTCAGCAGCGTACAGCTGAGCCAAGTTGTGACATAAAGAGGCAGAGGATCAGGTCAAGCCACATGTGTAAGGGGGGGATGAGTGTAAGGGAGAGCTCCCACCGTGTAACCTGCTTTTGTCTACTAGAATTATTTCCTTATTTTAACTGTGCTAATGCTGGGAAGCAGCTAGGTACTGTAGACAAAACAGAACATGCACAGTGGGCTCTGATGGGAATTCAGTCAGCGCGTAGTTTCACATGCTGGGCCTGAATTACGTTCTCTGCCAGTCACTGACTCCTTGCTGCATCTTCTGCAGGTGTTCTCACTGGCATATCAAGCAGTAAATCCTAGCATCTTCATAGGTAAATTAGCTAATTAGCTGTTGGTGGAGGTTGGATGTGAGTTGGACAGAGCTGGAAGTTTGTTAGTGGTGTTTACCACTCAGGGAATTGTAATGTGGAACAGCGTTTACGTTGGTGCCACCCAAAACAAAAAGCCAGGGAAGAAACACCAAAATTGGGTAAAGCTTTTAAAGTTGTGGTATAGAAAAATGATCTTCACAGCAGTAGTCTGTTGTCTTAATGGAAAAACACCAGGAACAATAAGGTCCATGCTTTTTATATGACTGGTTATTATATCCTTTCGGGTAGAAGTTATTTTTATTCATGACTGACTGTGCCTCACCCATCCTTATTCATATAATAATCAAAAAATATATCACAAGATGAGAAATAAGCTTCACAGTGAATGTGATTAATTTACCCTGTAGTCTCCCTCCATTCTTATGTCCTATGTACCCACACACTCTAGATAAGATGATACACCAAGTTCATATTTTTTTAAAGAAAGAACTTGGATGATGGTAAATCGAAGTATCACCCCCAAAGCTGGTATTTTTTTCTTGTGAATAATCTATTTTGCCTTGACATTTTCAGTGATGTCAGAATCACCAAAAAAAAAAGGGTTCTCAGCAAAGTGTGTCACCGGCTCTGAAATCGTGATGTACCCACTACATGAAAAATTCCAGTAAATTTGTTCCATCTCAAAGTATACTTTGGATCTGGCAGGTTATGTGTATTTTAAATTGAACTGACTGTGAACATTTAGAAGCAACATAGTGGGTAGAGTGAGTTTTAGATGACCCATGACAGTCAGCTGCCAGCACTTTGTGAGAGCCAGTTTCCAGCTACCCCTGATCAGATTATCTGGTTTACAGATTATCTGTGCTATGGTACCAAGGACATCTTGGATTTGATAAGGTTTATGAGGTCGGGCTGCACACTTTGAAATAATCCATATTACTCCCTTACTACTGGCTTGGATCTAAAACGATGCATGGAATAGAGACAAGGAGCCAAGACACTTTTCTCACAAAGGCATCAGGAAGTCTGTGATCCCCCATACCAATGTTACTCACTCACGCACTTACTCACTTTTTTTCTTTAATTTGGATGCTATTGTCTCCTCTTGCACTACATCACAGAGAATTTACTGTAAATCTGTTTCTTTCTTGGTTAAAATACAGGTGCATATGAATATATACTATAATGTCTTTCAAAAACTGACTTTGCTTTCCGGAGTACTCATAGAAGGGGCCTTTCTTCACAGAATGTAGCTGATATTAAAAAGCTGAAGTCAGTAGGGATCTGCACTATCAAAGGAATCCAGATGACAACAAGACGGGCACTGTGCAATGTGAAAGGGCTTTCAGAAGCCAAAGTGGACAAGATTAAAGAAGCAGCAAACAAGCTTATTGTAAGCAAATTGCTTTCTTGATAGTTTAAATGTTGGCTGCCCTCTCCAAAATAGTATCCAACATTTCTCTTAAAAGCGTTTTCCTCCACATTATCAAGATAATTCTGAAAATGATTCTTCTTATTACTGTTTGTTACTGTATTTTATACTCTACAATAACCAGACAAATACTGTGATGCTTTTCATATCTAACCTGTGTAAATGAGACTTGGGTGGTCCAATACTTAGGAGGAATATCACATCACCTTCAGGTTAAAGCTCTCAAACAAACCTCTCATGCTCTTTGGTTTTCTAGGAACCAGGCTTTCTGACAGCTTTTGAGTACAGTGAAAAACGGAAGATGGTTTTTCATATTACTACTGGCAGCCAGGAATTTGAGTAAGTTTAGCCCTGCTTAAATATACCTTAATCCAAATTAATGATGCTAATGAGACACAAAAGGGCAAATAGTCAGATAGGACATGTAGATTTTAAAACCTTGTGTTTGGGGCCAGTGCTGGCTCAAAGTTCCCTGCATGAATAAGCAGCAAGACCAAGTTTCTGAGGACTTTATGCAGTGATTGTATGTTAAGAAAGTTTGCATCCAAATACTCTTCAGTGTATCATCTTTTTTTTCACCTAGTGGAAACAATCTCTAGGACTGAGGTTGAAATGGTAACTCAAAAGCTCTCTTGAGATTATTTTACAGAACATTATCTTTTCAAAGGTATTTTCTCTCTCCTTTCTTTCCAGTAATAGTTTTTATAGCTTTTCTCTTGAACATAGACCTGAAAGGTGAGACAGAGTTAATTCTTTGTGTATCAGTGATTATTTAGCATCCTGTAATTAATGTGCCAAATGAAGGACTTTAGGACAGAAACAACCTTACAGTGGCAAAAAATTCTTTCTTTTTCTTTTTCTTTTTCTTTTTCTTTTTCTTTTTCTTTTTCTTTTTCTTTTTCTTTTTCTTTTTCTTTTTTTTTTTTTTTTTACTTTCCTCTTGTGCTTTTGTGGGCCTAAGTATATCATAATTCTCTCCCTTTCTCCAGTAAGCTGCTGGGTGGTGGGATTGAAAGCATGGCAATCACTGAGGCCTTTGGAGGTAAGAAGAAGCTCATTTAATGAGTTCTAGTGAGCAGGTAAAGAACTGCAGCATAATTTTGATTTTAAATTAAGCTGAATTTCTACTATCAAACTTATCACACTGTAGTCATAACAGATAAGCCCCTGCATGAGTACAAAAAGAACGATTCCACTTTTAGTATTTTCCCTCACTTTTTTTTTTTCCTTTGATTTGTTTGCAGATTAAGTTTGAGCTGAGTAATCATTAGACCTAGGGCCAGGGCAATTCACTGCATCATAGCATTATTAATACTTTTATTAACAATATTATATACAAAGGATTTCCCTGATACATGATCTGTTCCTTTCCAGTAGGGAAACTGCCGCAAAAGATAGTCTCTTTATGCACACTTAGGATGCATTGAATTTTGTATAACATTAAGAAATTGCACGTAATCTACAATTATACTAAATTTGATCAGTTGGTGGTTAATATTTCAACAACAGTAATAATAGTTTGTGAAACACAGTAATCTTCACTTTTGAAAAGATGTACTAGAGACTCAAACAATTTGATAAAATGAGATTAGTCATCAGAAACATCTTGATCATTTTACTAAAAATGAAACTCAGTCTGGTCAGTGGAATGAACCAATCCCCTTTCCTCCTCCCCCGTTAACAGCTTTACCATCGATGCCTTGTGGAATTTAACTTCCATGTAGAAAAATAGAAATGAATTTAGCAATCAAGCATGATATATTGCAAACTAAAGCATTTCAGATTTTACTTTTTCATGAAAGAGATTTCTATTGTACATAATATAACCTAATTTAATTGGGGTTAAAGATGTAAAAGACAGAGATGCAGATGAATTTTGGTAACAAAAGAGGTTTTCTTACTCAAATAATGCAGGAATTTGACAAACTCGGGAAAAAAAATGACCTTTTTTTTTCTTTATTTAATAGAGTTCAGGACAGGAAAAACTCAGCTATCTCACACCTTGTGTGGTAGGTGTCTAAATACTGAGAATTTCTGTCTGAGTCCATCTTTTGTAGATGTCAAGATTCAACAGAGGCAGATACAAGTCATAATCCTCTAGAAACACATTCTAAAAGACTTTGCTGACTCCTGTATCCGTTAATTGTGTTTGAGTAAAGAACTCTCATAAAAGTATTGCTCGCATCAGTGCAAGTCTTGCTATAAGGAGAGAGAAGGCAACAGACTGTTTCACAGAAACCGATGAAGCTATCTAAAAATACACAGCAGAATATGTGTTATGGGCAGATGGAGACATTGTTTAAAAGGGGCAAAACCAAGGTTCTTTCTCAGCAACTATTTTAATTTCCTGGTTTCAATATGATTTGCTGAATATGACATTCTGAAAGGGCATAGCATACTCCTAGCCAACATCAACTGCACAAACACAGACTTTGGCAGTTACCGTGTTTGGAAGTGCCAAGCAAAGCAGGGCTTCAATGCCTCAGTGCCATCTCAATGCATAAAAATAATAGTAAATAATAGCTAATGTAGCTATTAATGCAGTTGAAATATAGTTACTAGAGACTGAATAAACATTCACTTAAAAAAGTTATAATGGGTATTATGGATCCTTCTGGGAAAAAAAAAATGGGGTTTCTTCCATTTATTCAATCTAATGACCAAATTAGTCAGCAGAGTTGTATCCTTTAGCCTGAGTGATGACAACTGAATGAACTGAATAATTTATTCACTACCAAGGCTGTAAAACCATAGTCACTAACTATTCATGTACCAGCAAAGATTAATATCCAAATAATTATTTGATCATACAATTTGGAACTGAGAAAAAAAAATCAATATCATTAATTTGGGGCCAAGGATTTATAGGATGTTTTGTGTATAAATAACTCTTAATAATATTCGTAAGTATTTGAATGTAAAATGCAAACATTTAGTGACAGCAGTAAGTAAAACACAGTTCTGACACCACTGATTAAATCTCATCTGATCTCCAGCATAGAAAAAGTGGCTCCAATTTGTTTTCTAGATGGCAGTAAAACTTCACTTACTCTTGATTTCCATGCTGAGTAGAAATTAGTGGATTTTTTTTTTTTGTATTCTTGTTATGGACTGTGTTTTACTGAAAATAATAATAGAGCACGAAAACATTCTTTTTTTATCACTTTTTCGTTTTGCTCTTCTATGATTCACTCTAGTGACAGCTCAGCTTCCCGGACCAGATGGCTACACAGGTGGGAAGATTATCTTCATTGATACTGAAAACACTTTGTATCTTTCAGACTGTTGAAAGTCACAGGTATGATGGCCTGGAAAGATGGTTCATTTTGTTATAAATATAACCAAATAGCAGGTATTTCACATGTGAATACAATACATGTGCAATATCATGCTATAGTATCTAACCTACTTCATCACACATGAGGGAAAGTCATTAAGTTTACTCTTTTCAGAAATGGCTAATGCTGAAACCTGGACAGCACAGTGGGTAGTGGCCAGGAGGCTGGAGTTTTTATCTCTTGTCATTTCATGCAATCTAACCTGGATTAGTTTAGGTTAGGATACAGATTTTCACAGTTTTTCTGGAGATCTAATACACCGAGAATACACCTTTTTTGTGGCAGAATGTGATGGAAGCTTTTCTATATACTTCAAAAGCAATTCATCTGAGTACTAAACACCATTTACACTTTATGTCTGTTGTAGACTGAGGATAAATAGTTTTTGTTCACTGCTAAGTTTCTAGAGCACAAAAATCCTTATGTCCAAAAAGTCTCCCAAGCACAAAATAATTAATGGCCATGAGCTCTAAACTATCTTTAGGCTATCTGGGACAGTGTGAAAAGTCAAAGTCTTCTCCAAGATCAAAATACATAGTCCTTTTATTTATTTATTCAGAGTTCTATTTTGGAAGGGGGTTGCATTATTTTCAGAGCACGGTTTATACAAAGAGAAATCCTTAACGATGACTAATGTCAGCCGGCCAGACCGACTGCGGGACATTGCTGATCGCTTCAGTGTTGACCACGATGCAGTACTTGACAACGTGCTGTATGCACGTGCATACACCAGTAAGACCACCACCCCAACTGACAGAATATCCTTTTTTTTTCCTCTAAGTCTCCTATTTTAATGGTTCTCTGTTTATTAGCTGAAATTTCCCACTGAAAATCATAAAGAACGTTTCGTAGCTAGCAAAAGGAGTTACAACCTTGCTTCCCTTTTCTGCTTCTCGCACTGCACTGTAGCACATTTGCTCAGTGTAAGTATTTCAGCACAGTTGCACTGCATAAACAATAAAGTTTTGCAGTTTTCAGAAACCTTAAGTGAAGTCTGCCAGGTATGGGATAGGTGTCAGTGTAGCACCTTGGTATCTGTTGCTCCTCGGAAGTAACAGTGATTACACAGTTGTGACTGCCTGAAAATTCTAAGAAAAAGCTAATTCTATAAATGTTTTTGAGAAATTCTGTATGATTTTCTAAATAAAACCTTATAGAGAAGACTTCATGCACTGTGTGACAAGACATTATGTCAAAACCTCAAGAAAACTTAACAGGGCCTTTACTGTCTGAAAATGACACGAAGATGAACACTGAGTAATACAGTCTTCTCTGTTATCTAATTGTACAAGGAATTCAAATGTTTATATTGATTTTCAGTTTCCAACACACAACAAAAGGTTGTCTTGATGCACAGTATGTGAGACTTTTCATGGAGAAGTTTTGCTAGTTGGGTAAAGTGTAACAAACCTGCAGAAGCATAGGCAGCACTGTGTATCGCAGAGGCAGCTTGTTAGTTGGACATTGGTTTAAAACTGCTAGCAGTGGAACAATAAATAGTGTAGACATTTAAAGTCATGTGTTAAAATACAAAGTGGAAATCTGGCTTTTGTTGCTTCACAGCTTTTCTTTCTGATTCTAAACTAATTTGACAACTCCTCAGGTGAACATCAGATGGAGTTGCTTGACTATGTAGCCGCCAAGTTCCATGAGGAAGCTGGTATCTTCAAGCTATTGGTACAAGATTTCAACACTTCTCTTTTGTTTTCCCTTACTCTTTTCAGAATTGTTTTTCCTCTTTTCTTCCACTATATTTATCTAGCCTAATTTCAATGCAGGTCATAGACTCCATTATGGCGCTCTTCCGGGTGGATTTTAGTGGTCGTGGAGAACTGGCTGAACGGCAACAGAAACTTGCTCAGATGCTGTCAAGGCTCCAGAAGATATCAGAAGGTAGGGGCTATATTGCAAAATATGGAAAGCATGAGCAGGAGTTACTAAAACACCAGTTAGTGATAGCTCAGCATAACAACCTAGGAATCTTTCTGCATTTTACACTTCAATTGGTTACCAAAAAGAATTTTTTTAAAGAAGTTGAAACTGATGAAAAAGCAAAACAAGGTGACAGACTAAGGATTTCTGAAAATTATTCAATATTTAGAGTCTTCCTTGAAATTTTAAGAATGCTTTTAAGAGAACTCCCAAATGAGAGGACAGGTTGACAAAGTCTACAGTGGAAGTCAAACAGGAGCAAAGCTAGGCCCTCCCTTGATTAACTCCTGCCATCAAAGGCAAAAAAAAAAAAAAATTGCTTCTTTTTCATTGGGAGTTTGAAGTGCTTCACTGTCAACCTTGCTTTTACCATGCATGCGACAATCTATTTGAATTATAATTTAATGTATATATATTTCTTTCTTGACAGTATTTTCTTTTGCAGAATATAACGTGGCGGTGTTTGTGACTAATCAGATGACTGCTGATCCAGGAGCAACGATGACGTAAGAAAAAAAGATTTTCTTTTGGAGCAGCTTATAAATAATGTTTAAGGGTTGTATTTCTTCAGCCTCTTGAACTTTATGAGAGCAAAATAAAATGCTGGCATTGAGAGTTTGAACATCCTATTTTCAGATAGGCGTGTAAAAGTCCACTTTTGATTAATTTACCTATTTATTATTCATTACGGAGCCCTATATACCTTAGCTGAGAGTTAATCACAGTGTGATTAATGTTTTGAATCTGCACAGTGAGTCATCAGTATTTTCTTGATAATTTAGCTTTCAGGCAGACCCAAAGAAGCCCATTGGGGGCCACATCCTTGCGCATGCCTCAACTACCAGGATTAGTTTGAGGAAAGGGAGAGGGGAGCTGCGTATTGCAAAGATATATGACAGGTAAATCACCTTTTATTTACAGGTAGGAGGCTGTGTTATGAGCAAGGTTACAGTGATGAAGTTCGTGGTACTGAAACTTAATAACTTGACAAGTGATTCCTGCTTTCAAATTAACTATGTTTCTGTATGATACGTTGAAAGAAAATGTAAAAAGAGAAACCAATTAACAGATTTAAAGTTCTGTTTACTATCAAGTTTATTAAATTATATAATGTTTCATCACAAATCCTATTACATGCTCATCTCCTAAAGAAGATCATTAAATAGTTTGGTAAAATTGGTGGTCCCTTGGCAGAAAAAGATCCAGACCTATTTAATTATGGAATTTTGCTGGCAAGATGAGTAGTAGTTTACCTGGCAGTCTGTGGCAGACACAAGTCATTACCAAATATATTAATAGAATTAGTGTCTTTATAGAGAGACCCAGTGTTCCTGGTCAGGAACTAAAAACTGGAAGTGAAGATTTTCATAGACAGAATCTTTGCTTCTGCTGCATCTCCTCCTTCCCCTTACTGTAGTTCTCATCTTCAAAAAGATAGATTTCACATTTTCTGGTCTTGATAACCTTAATCACTTTATACACACAGCCATAAGGTGCACAAGTATTCCACGTTGCTTCTTATACTTGTATCATCAGGGGAACTATGCCACAACTGCATCTAACATGGGAGAAAAGCAGTTTCATGTTTCTATTGCTTCCACAGTCCTGAGATGCCTGAAAACGAAGCTACATTTGCAATCACTGCCGGTGGGATTGGGGATGCCAAAGAATAGGCAGAAAACTGATGCAAATGTACAGCTGCAAACAACCTAATCAGCTGGGATGGAGACGTGTGCAACATCGCTGAATTCCTGGCTTCATTTTTATCTTTTGGGGATCATTTGAGATATTTTTGGAGGGCATTGGAATGAGGTCTGTACAGTTCAGTTTTATTGATTTTGATAGAATTTTGTTCCTCTTAGGGTCTTTGTTTTTCAGTTGAACTTTGAGCTGACAAAGATTTAAAAAATAAACTTATGAATTGTTAAAAAAATCCTTTCCCTATGTTTTGTGAAAAATAAATCCTTTTCCCATCAGCTTAATGTACTTTTCTCAGTTTCTTTGAAAGTATCTGTGAAGTAGAATTGAATGGAACAGGATAAGCATTATGCTTGATATAAGCATACCTTATATTTGATAATTTTCTGAGGTAAGGCACCATTTTTCACTATGAAGTCTAGAGCGACAAAGGCAGTAGTAGGGAGGTCGGTTGATCAGAACCAGTAACAGATGAGCGGCTTTCATTTAGCATAGCATCTAATTCTCTGCATACACCAGTCTTTCCCACACTAGGCAGTTATTTCTAATCACAGAGTGTAAGCAGGAGCTTATAGTGTTACCTGATTCACTCCCAACAACTTAGCAGGCAAAAGTTTCTACAAGGCACCAAGTTCACTTTTTGCCTTCTCACGTGTCATACCATAATGCAAGGAGAATAAAGTGGTAAACAAATTTGTATCTGGCTCCAGGTGGAGTTATTTGTTAACCCCGAGGGCCTGAAAGCCCAGGACGCTTGCTTGCTTTTCTGCCACTGATTTCTGATTGCCTGATAACCCAGAGAGCGCTTGGCGTGGGGAGACATTGGTGTGGCTGGCACACATAGATCATGGCCCCGATTAACCTCGTGTAGCAGGACGGGCGGGCTGGCTGCTTACCCGGAGGTGCTAGGAAGATGAGGACGAGCCCCCTTCCTTTCAAAAGGCCATTTCATCGCTGCCACCACTCTTCCTTGCCCTGTTTAGTGCAAAATTAGCAGCTTTCTAGTGGTTCCAGTTGTTTTATTGTTTATTTGGGAATCTCTGGTGGCTTTTTGGGAGGCAAAAGGTCATGCACACAGCACCAGTGCTGTTCCCTCCAGGCTGTCCTTGGCGTGGAGGACCGGCCTTGCACGCGGCAGCTCGGGAAGCTCCTGCTGCAATAGGGAACCACTTGGCACAAGAGCAGGAAGGGTTTACAGACAGACACTAGCACTGCCTGGAAAGATGACATGATACGGACAGGAAAATCACAATGCTACAGTAGATCTGCTGCTATAATTTGTATTTATATGTGCTCAAGCATTTAGTGAATGATCTTATGCCTTGACCTTTGGTTTCTTTGAAGACAGCAGCAAAGCCACATTAGTTTCTTCTGCATGCCTCTGTGGGACTTTGTATCTCAACAAAATCACACATATCTAGCCATCTAGGATGAAGAAACAGATGACTGTACAACATCAACTTTATTAAGTTGAAAGTACACTTTGAAAGTACATCCAGAAACTGGTAAACATTGGGTGTATCAGCACATGGAATGAGGCTAGCCAAAAGCGTGGACTCGTAAGCAGCTTACTTTCCAGAGCAGCTGCTGTGAAGCTCCTGTGGTTACAGAGCCGCCGAGGCCAAGTACTAGCCATTTCTGGACACATCACACCATTTTCCTCTTCCAGCCTCCTGGAAATAAGGAGGAAGCAAACATCATGGCTGCTGCCACTCCAGTGGCAGGCTCAGTGCTGTACAGTGCGCCGGGATCCCCTCTGGACATCTGCGAGGGAAGTAAAAGGCAGGATCCGACCCCAAACACCCGCCCCCCGCGGTGAGGCCGCCGCGGAGGCCGAGGTGCCCGAGCTTCCGTTGTTGTCTCCTCAGCCCCGCGGCCACCTTCCACGGGGACAGCGGCCGTGTAGGCAGGAGGCCGTATTCTCCAACCGCGACTACGCTGCGGTCTTCGCGTAATCCACCAGCTCTTCCTGCGAAGCCTACGGAAGAATGTTACGCAAAATGGGCGGGGTCTTCCTTTCTATGCCAGCCCGGAGTTACGCAATTTGCGTACGGCGTGCCCTTACGTAACGTACGGCTTTGGCCCACGTTTCCCTTACCGTCCAGAAGGGGTTGCGAGATCGGCTCCTTGCGTAGTAGACTTTGAAGAATACGGAGAACGTTACTCTCCTCCCTCCCCTTCTCGCGCAAGGGCCCCGTTCAAGCACGCACCACTACGTAACTTTCGTAACCTATCCCCTGTGCAGAACAGTGTTTCGAGAAGCGCGTTTGGAACGTAGTTGGCCTTCGAGAATAGGCGCGGGTGTTTTTCGAGGGCCGGAATTTGCGTAGCGTCGGGCCGCCCGTAACGTAAGTGAAGCGGGTTGGGGAGGCGGCAGCCATTTTGTGCCGGGAGCACGGAGGAAGAAGACGCTGGTGTCTCCACACGGCACGGGCCCTGGAGCCGACCGAGAACCCCGCCGTTCCGTCCGCCGACCCTCAGCGGGTCTCTGACCCACTGACAACTTCTCCCTTTGTAGCCCTTCCAAGAAGCGAGGTGGCGCAAAGCGACTCCGCCGAGACACAGCCGCCCCTGGCTGGCCCTTCTCCCCGTACCCCTAGCCCCTCACCATCACCACGGCCAGCATTCCGCTGCCTCTCGCCCACCCCCCCGGGGGCCATGAGAGGCTTCGGAGACCGGGGGCGCGACCGAGACCGCGGAGGGTAAGAGGGGGGGAGGCGGAAGAGGTGGCCGGGCCTGTGGGGGGGGGGGGGGGGCGAGAATCCCCTCCCGTGGTTTTGGAGCCCCTGGAGGGATGCGGGAGAGGAGGGGGGGGGGGGGAGTCGTGGGGCAGGGAGGGGGTGGTCGAGGTGGCTGCGGAATTGAGGAGACGGCCCCCCAAAATGTGTATGTTGGGGGGGGGGGCGGGAGGGCCGAAGACGTTATTCTTAGAAGGGTTCTGGCAGCAAGGATGGGGGGGGTGGTGATTGTTGTAATTTTGTTTTTTTCTTTCTTCGTGTTAACCATGTGCTTCACTTCCAAATATTAAGGCCCTCCTTTTCCTCTCTCCTTGCACCCCCCCCCTTTTTTTCCTGCCCACCGTTGTTTTCTTTTACCACACTCCCGTCCCCAGCAAACCGCAAAGCTCTGGGTGGCCCTATAAAGGGCCTATAAAGGGCGGTTGGCTATTTTGTCCTTCTCATTGTCATTGCTCCTTCTGGATTTTTCAGAAAGATGGCAGTTGGTGAAAGATCTTTCTCAGTAGCGCTCCCAGGCTTATCATGAGAGGAAACGGAATCGAAAACTGCTACTATGCTGGGGAGTTGCATTCTCGAGCGACTGAGCTCAGTAAACACGGCCTTGGAGCATGCTTGAGGAGCGTGACCAAGCTTAGTTAGATAGCAGTCAAGCAGGAGTTGTCTTTGTCACACTGCGGAGGTCTGGTGCTTGATGCTTTTGGTACTATGGGCTCAAAGTTTGGTTTAAGAAAGGTTTGTGCAGGTTTGATTTTTCTGTGAGGATGGTGGTAATAACAGTGTGCTGTGAATGTTGTTTAGGGTAGGCGTAATGTACATAGTCTGGCATAAAAAAGCCTCAAGCCATCTATATACCATTTATTTTTTTATTTTAATAAGGGTTAAAAATAAGACTTTTATCCCAAGCCATTTTACTTTAAAGAGAAAATTAAGAACTAAATTTAGGATAGACTGGCCATTTCTGTCCTTTATATCACAAATAGGTAGGCCTCTGTTCTCAAGGATAAACATAATATAGATTCTGTTATGAACTGAGATCTAGAATGCCATATTAAGGATAAGGGTTTTTATTATTATCATTTTCTCCCTCTTTCTCACTGGGAGATGAGGTTGTATGTTGTAATTTAATAGTAAGGTTTGTCTGTACAGAGAGACAGTTCTCTGTTTTATCTTTACATCCACCATTTAATATTCTGAAAGTAAAAGATTTCTTTAGTGGTTATTTTTGTTTTGCTTTAGGTTATTATTATTATTTTTCTCCAGAGAGCAGTTCTGGTGTTTTTCCGCTACAAGCTTTCCAGCTTAGTTTAACACCGGGGCGTTGGAGTAAACATTTTGGCGAGTCTCAGATAGTTCAGATCCCAGCTGTTTTTGAAGTTTAGTGACTGAATTTAAGTATCTAGATTTATATGCAGTTACTTAAAAGAACACTTATTAAAAACACTATCACAATGCTTAAACATGCCTTAAAAATTGTGTAATCTGGTTTTGTGTTTTAAAAATTAGTTTGTAGACTGATATTTCTCTTTTAAAACAGATATTGCATAAGTAAAAGCAGTGCTAACATGCTTATTTGTAAAGATTTAGGACACTTTTCCGGAAAAAAAAAAATCTTATTCATGGACTGTTATACTGGAAGTTTTAATGTGTCAGGGTTCACTTTGTTATACCTATCTCTTTAAGGTCTGCTAATTTTTGTAATGACTAGCGACCATCATATATCATAAATACCTCTCTCAAATTTTGGGTCACCCAGCCTACTAGTCAAGCACTGTTTGGAAGTTGCCTTGTGTTGCTTCAGTGTTGGTTCTTTTGTAAGCCAACCAAATACAGACTTTCTGTTTTCTCCCTGTTGTTCACAAATTGTAAATGACTCTTTAGAAAAGTTACCCTATTGTGCTTTAGAATTGAATAAATAGATTTAGTTCTGTCCCAGAAACAATACCACAATAGTGTCAGAGGAGATTGTTTTGGATTAGTCAAAATTTCCACTTAATTGAAATGAGAAATCTTGGTAAATCAATGAAATAACCTTAGACTTAGTTCAGTTTAACTGGAATTGGAATATGACTATTACTTGTAACAAGAATGTGAATTGTCAGTTATTTCTGGGTTAAGAGGTAAATCTTATCGGAGGCTGTGTTTCAGGAGTGCTGTAGGACTCACTTCTTTTAGGTCAGCATACAGTCATACGGTATACAGGAATGGAGAACTGAAACTGAGGCCTTTATGCAAAATACATTGTATTCTCCTAGATAGCCAAGGAGCAAATGTTGGTAAAACGCATATTTTTTATTGTCCAGTCTTGCAGTCAATTCTTTATAGACTTATTCACAGTTTGACTCTCTGATTGACTTGAGCAAAACTTTGTTAGAGCTGCTTAGATATATAAATAGTTGGCATTTTTGTCTGATGAACATGAACAGTAGCAATTACAGAAACTTTCACCTTTACTGAAGGTAACCAATAATCTGTTAATCTGATTCTTTTGTTTTGTCCCCCCAAATAAATTAAGCTTTAAGATATTTTTGAATTTTTGGTTTACAGTCTTGTCACATGACAAAAATTATTGATTATACAGACTGTTAGATGTACTGATGAGAAGATAAGCTGTATATATAAAGAGAGAAGAGACTGCTGAAACAGCAACAAAGCAAACAGTTTAAAATTTACTTAGTAAGCTTTAAGGTAAATTATGTCGACTGTATACTTACGGTATGTAGTCTGTTAATGTCTGAGCAGGTATTCTTGTGATAAATAATTTTGATTCATAAATTTACTTCAAATTTACTTTTGTTTTTACCAACTCCCTTTCCACCCGTTTGTCAATGTAAGAAAATTGCTCAAGATAAAAGCTGTTAATGAAACAAAGCTAACTGCCTACTTCAGGTGCAGACACCATGGATTTGCCTTGTAAATAGAATTAGTGTTTTAAACAAAGTATCTCTCACAAATTCAAATTTTGGAAAAAAAAAAATCCCAAACGTATTTTTGCTAACCAGACTTTGAATATGACATGACAGCATTTAGAGAAACTTCTACTGTGTTTATGTCCTGCTGGTGAAAGAATGACAACATTTTGAGGAATTTTAAAGATCTATTAGCATTTTATCATTTAAAAATCTATCATTTTATATTTAGGATATTTAGAATAATCACTTGATGCTGCTTAATTTTCAGTTACTCTTTAATATTATTGTCATAAGGTTTTGTTTCGCCTGATACATCAGTGAGTTACAGTTGTGATCTTAAGCATATTAAAAATTGTCTGAGCTTGAGAGAGGGAAAGAGCAGTAACTTCTGAGTTGTAATGTCACCAATTAAATTTATAGCAGAATAAATATTAGTTTCTTACTGTCTTGAATATTCAACAAAAGGTTTGAGAAGAGGATATGATTTTTCTAGGCTATTTTTTTTTTCCTGATAGACTCTGTTTTTAAAAGGGAAAGCTTGTTCTTTATTGGTTTGGTTCCAGAATTACAGATCTGGGTGTGGCTTGTTTACTTTATAACATATTTTCTATATACTTTTTTTAATATTTGGGACATACTGTTAGATAAGAAAGGAAAAAAAAAGAGAGGATTTTAAGTTAATTTTATTTAAAACTGGCAATGGGAGGTGGGATCTTTATTAGAAGACTCCATGCTTTTCATCTAGTGGTGTTTTAAGTGCACTTTCAGTTTAAAAAAAAAAAAAAAACAGAGACAGGTAGGGTAGGCCTTCATAAGCTTTGTCCTCAGAGAGGGAGCCTTGAGATGGAGACTAAGAAACAGCAGCTTTGAGACAGTGACTTCAAGATGGCTGTACTGGGAGTAGATTTTAGGAAAATAGGGATTTTTTTTGAGGGAAGTGTGTTTTGCTAGGATACTCTGCTGTGTTCAACAGGCAAACCTGAAAAATTAGCAGAGGAAAATGTTTAATAAAGCTGCAAATTTCAGAGTAATCCAATACTATTTTAGTATTTTGCTCAAAGCTAATATTGATCCTTACAGATTTGGAGCAAGTCGTGGAGGTCCTCTTCCTCCAAAGAAATTTGGTAATCCGGGAGAACGTCTACGTAAGAAAAAGTGGGATTTAAGTGAGCTGCCCAAGTTTGAGAAGAATTTTTATGTGGAACATCCAGAGGTGGCCAGGCTTACTCCGGTAAGTATTCGGAAAGCTTAGCAGTTGAAAACACTTGTCCTAGAATGGTTTGTGCTGCATGTTAATAGATCTGTCTCTTTAACTAAGCTTGTTCAATAATACATATATCTGCAGGGTGCCAGCTCTAGTTGTTTTCAGTATTTAAAATCAGAAAAAATGATGCTTATTTCTCATCTGTTTTTTCATACAAGACATTTTACATCTGGTTATTGCAATTCACCAACTTGCTTTACAGAGATTAAACAATGTGAATGGCCGTGTTTTGTCAGTGTAGTTAAAAATGAGGGGAGTTCAGAGTTGCAATAGAGGGGAGACCTTGAAGGAAGCTCAAACAATGCGTACATTGAAATAGCACTAAGTTGTTGATAAACAGATAGTGGCATGAATATATAAGAAATATTAAAAAGTACTGTAGTATGGTAATAATTCATGTTGAAAGGTGCTTCTGTAGGTCTCTAGTCTAACCCTGTGCTGAGAGCAAGGGTAACTTCAGTGCTAGAGCAGTTTGCTTAAAGGCCTTGTCCATTTGAGTTTGAATCATCTCCAAGCAGGGAGAGTCCTCTCTGGGTAGCTGTGTAAGGACTTAGCGCTTGTTATTCATGGTGAGATTTTTTTTTCTGCCTCATAACTAATAGGAAATTTAAGAAGTGGATTTCATCTTCTCTGTAACTACCCATGAAACTGTTGAAGATAAGTTAGCTCTACCTGCTAATCCTCTCTTCCCCTAACTTAACACACCAATTTTCAGCCTTTCCTCCAGCTTTTAGCCTCCCCCATAAATGGACGTGCCTTGTTTGGTCAGTGTCTTTCTTATACTGGAGGCTCAAAAATGGACACAGAGTTCCAGACTAGACTGTATATTTACTCTGTGGTTGCAGTAATCTTCCTCTCTACTAACGAAACTTCAGTCTGGATTTTTTTTTTCCCCTTTAGTTCCTTTTTATATTTGTAAAGTAAGAAGTACCATTTTAAACACAAAACAACTTAAAAAATCTGCTGTTAGTCAGTTTCATAGCTCTAAAACCCTTGTGTAAAATTCATGATATGTTTATACAGCATAAAGGAGTTCAAAAGAGACTTTTTTTTGAACAGACAGCAAGCTTTGCTGCTGAACTAGAGTTAGCTTTAGTTGCAGCAGCTGCCTTTGATTGCCTTAGTTGGAATATTTTTAGCATTTTCCTTTTTTTCTTTTTTAATTCAAATGCAAGAGTTTATGCAAAGTAATAAACTTGTGAGAGAGTTCTTGTTTAGGACTGATAGAGACCTTTTTTGTGTAATAAGTTTTATTTATTTATTTCTTCTTACAGTAGGGTCATGAATTGCAGAAGCATATAGCAAAGTGCAGTTGGACACAAGTAAAATTTTAGGATTAGGAAAAAATTTAGCAAAATACATCAGATATACATTTCTAGATTTCTGAAATGTATATCCATACAAGATAACATTTTAAAATATTCTATTATTTACAAAAAATGTGGGGCCTCAAAATGTCATTATCACATTGCTCAGCAAGTCTTTCATGCACAAAAGAAATCTTCCAAAGCAACAATTCTAAGTCGTAGGTTATATAGCCAGAAATCTGTTTTTAACCAACACTGGATTATGTTATCTAAGGAGAGGGAATGTCCTGATTTTTGTTTGCTTATGCTTAGTGGTATATTGGGTTCAATTTAATATACTTAGGTCTTAGTGCGCATGCTCGCTCTCATTCTCTCTTCCTATATGCCTAATCAGTTTTGAATGTGTTAATACTTTCTGGCCTCTGAAAGAAGGATAATAGCCTTAAATGTATTCATACACTGTTGATGAAAGACAGGTGCCTGGAAGAGGAGAAAGCCCTTTAGTCCTCCTGGACTACAGAGAGAACTCATAGCTCTGGATGCCGAAGAGGCTACAGGATAGCTCAATTTCCTGATAAAACCGCTCAGAAAGAACCCCTCTGCCCCGTCAATTTAGATCTGAAATTAAGTTGCCAGCTAAAAGCGTGAAATTTGTTGACAGAACTGTATGCTTTAGGTTGATATTGACCACTTGGCATTTGTCTTTGTATTTTTTCATGTGAATAGTATGAAGTTGAAGAACTGAGAAGAAAGAAAGAGATAACAATTCGAGGAATGGAGGGCTGCCCCAAGCCTGTGTTTGCATTCCACCAGTGTAGCTTTCCGCGTAAGCATTTTGCCATTTTTGATAGTCTTTGTTCTTAAAGAACTGAGGCTAGTTCAATAGGAATGTCTGTTTACGAATCCCCTTTGCTTTCCTCCCAGAGAAGTCTTTTGAAGTTGCATATAGCTTCAATTACTGTTTAAGAAAATTCTTCTTTTCTTAAAATCTTAGAATATGTGATGGATGCCTTGATGGATCAGAACTTCACAGAACCCACACCAATTCAGTGCCAAGGCTTTCCCCTGGCTCTCAGTGGTCGTGATATGGTGGGCATTGCTCAGACTGGCTCTGGGAAGACTCTAGCAGTATGTATTCTTCATTTTATTACATTTTGTTTCCAGTTGCTTTGCAGAAATACTTGCTGGTTTCTTGTTAGTAGATTTTGGGCTTCTTGTTACTGCAAGACTAAAGTGAGATGATTGTATGTTTCTTTTTTTTAAACTTTTCTCGTTGAGTTATGGGTGAGACTTAAGTCTCAACTCAACAAGCCTGTCTCATTGACAAGCATGTATTTCATGTAACTTTCTTTTGATGCTTAGTCACTTCTCTTAATTTGGTCCTTGCTTATATTGTGGTTTTAAAATAGTGTGTCCTTTTTAGCATGTTTATTTTATTAACTGGGCAAGTTAAAGACTGGTCTTGCAGTTCAAGGTGTACATTAATGTCTATGTTGGCGAGAGAATTCTTTCCTCTATGAAAAGATTAATAGAATTGAGAAAAAATGACTACAGCCTATTTAGACTCCAGGTCTAAATGTGCCTTCTTTTCAGAGGTGCTATACAGCTCTGTTTCCTACTTGCATCAGAAGGAGATTTGATTGTTCAGGAGCTCTGAAAACCATCTTTTTTTGTTAGATAAATGCAAATGTCCAGTTTTGTGAGGTCATGATATTGTGTAGCTGGGGTTTCTTGCTATCTCGAAATGTCAGGTACTGGATTCCAAAGGGTTGTTAGGCTAAATGAGTGTTTACCATGATCCAGTTATCATGGTAAGTGATTACTGTAATTGAATATTGAATTCTTGTCTCTAGACTTAGTGTTTTCTTCTTTTTTCTTCTTGCCAGTACTTACTGCCTGCAATTGTTCACATCAACCACCAGCCGTATTTGGAGAGAGGGGATGGTCCAATTGTAAGTGCATTTCCACTACCTGCCTTCTTGAGTGTGTGACATGGCATCGTTAATTAAATGTGTACTTTATCTAGTAGGTGTATCAGGATAATAAGTAGAGAACTGTTTGCTAACACCTCACTTTAATAGTGGAAATTTTGTGCAATTGTTGACCTATTCTCAAGATATTTCAGTGTTTTGGCTAACATAGAGTAGATGGTCCAGTTTGATCTGTGCAGAGCCTTTAAGCTGGGGATTTGTGTTCACTTGGCTCTCCTGAATGGGTTCTTTTTGCAGTGCCTGGTTCTGGCACCTACTAGAGAGTTGGCCCAGCAAGTGCAGCAGGTGGCTGACGATTACGGCAAATGCTCAAGACTGAAGAGTACCTGCATATACGGAGGAGCACCCAAAGGTCCCCAGATCAGAGATCTAGAAAGAGGTAATTTAATGTAGATTTTAAAACTGGGATTTACAGTTTCCAGAAGAAATGTTTTTGTAAGATCTCTGTAAACAAAGGCATCTTCTTAAACTCTGGAGAGGTGTGTGAGGACGAATGTGTAGCTCCTTCAGTTAAAATGGGATAACTTACTTTGTATAACAACTTATATATTAGACTTCCTTTCCCTTTTCTTTTTGAATTTCCATTTTTTAAGATTATCAAGACTTAGGGGGAAAGGAGATTTGTCAGAAACAGATTATTTGGAGGAAATGTAGCAGCTTGTTTGAAGAATGTTTTTTCTGGGGCCAGATGGCAAATTTCCTGCCCCAGAATTGTTGAAATAAAATTTTAATTTCTGAATTGTATTAACTCTTTACAGAGAAGTTTTATATATATATTATGTATGTGTGTGTGTGTGTGTGTATATATATATATATATTTCTGAGACTTTGTTAAGGGCCAAATTCTCTCTCTGGTTCATATACCACATAATGTCTTGTAATTACCTTTTTTGTATAGCAGGGACTGGAGCAAAGAACCACAGTTCTACGAGAACTCTTGTATTGCAGTAGTGCTCTAGAGTGACCCCACTTTCATACCTAGAGTTAATTAGTTATATGTAACTTTGAATACTGAATTCTGTTCAAGAAAGCAACAATTACTTACCACTGTAATTTGAGGAGTTAGTGTTAAAAGCTTCGGTGGTGGGATAAAGGCGTACATGGTAGAAAATTCCAGATAGCTGTTCAAAGAAATGGTACTGCATTCCAGTCCAAAAGCAGCAGCATCTTCAACAGGGAAGTCAAAGGTGATATGAAGAGACTTGGGGAAGATCAACAAGGTTATTTGTACACCTTTCCAGAGCACTTAAAAATACTTATTCTTCCATCTATGAAGAAAATCCTTTGTTTGGAGGATGTGTGCAGAATTCATGCTTTCATTCCTTTCAAGTATGAGTTGCTTAGTATTTCCTGCTACAAAGATTGAACAGGCAAAGTCCAGAGAATAATTTTTATATGTATATATTTTTTTTAGATTATGTATGGATTATGTGTATTTTCTCAGCTGTGATATATCATGAATTTAAATTTACTTTGAAGGACATCATTGACACTAGAGATTATTTGTTCAGTCTCTCTGGCAGAGCAATGACTCCATTAGAAATCCATCTCATGTGTTAGCTTTATAGAAACTAAAAATATGCCCAACTCCATCAGCTTTGAGGAATCTAATTTCACCCAGCCAAAAGGATCTGGGCTTGCACAAAATACTCTGCATCTGAAAGTAAGGAGAAAGTTGTTGAGGTTTTATTTTTTTGTTTAGCAACACACACAGGGTTTTTTTTTTTTTTAAGTTTATTGTGAGCATTGCTGTGATGCTGTAAGGTCTTAGTGCAAATCAATCCTTCTTTTTGAGAAATGTATAAATTGCCATACCTGAAGCTAGTGTATCTGAATTTGTTTTTTACAGTAACTGATCAGGACAAGATGATTGTCTCTCGAAATTAGTGAATATTTTTTCAGAATTAAAGCACCACTTTTTAAAAAGTAGAAATGAAAGTAACATGATGTTACAGCAAGAGGAGCATGTGTGTTGCACATGCAGAGTTTAGCTGGAGTTCATTCTTTCTTTGCTAGAGAATATACTAGATTTTGTGGTCCTGCATGAAGGTGGGTCAGGCTTGAGTGAAACCATAGACTCTTTTAGGTTCTGAACAGCTCTTTCTCACTGCTGGTCTCTGTCAGAAAGCTTTCAGTTCTTATACTGCATTCATTGTTCTGTAGGCACTGTAACAGTGGTTTTGGACTGGAAAACATTTATTAAAAGAAACTAGGGCTTCTGCTGAAAAAATTGACTCAAACTTGGGTCTGGATGGGGGAGGCAGCTTTCATTTTTTCCTTTTTAAACATATTTGCTGTGGAAGGTGATTCATTCTGACTAAAAATATCGAATGACATTCAAATGAAGAAATGACTCCTTTTCCTCATTGTTTGTTGAAGGTGTGGAGATCTGCATTGCAACACCAGGCCGTTTGATTGACTTCCTTGAGGCAGGGAAAACCAACCTTCGCCGGTGTACATACCTTGTCCTGGATGAGGCAGACAGGATGTTGGACATGGGCTTTGAACCTCAAATTCGTAAAATTGTTGATCAGATCAGGGTGCGTGAACCTTGTAACAGCACAGCCTTCTACAGTTTCCCATCAAGTGAACTGCCTTAAAGAAAGCCTTTCCCTTTCTCTTAGCCCGACAGACAGACCCTGATGTGGAGTGCTACCTGGCCAAAAGAAGTGCGCCAGCTTGCCGAGGACTTCCTGCAGGATTATGTTCAAATCAATGTGGGGAATTTGGAGCTGAGTGCCAACCACAATATCCTGCAGATAGTGGATGTATGCATGGAAAGCGAGAAAGACCATAAGTATGCTGATTTGCATTCTCTTTTCCCCCTCCCCCCACTATTATTTAGCATAAATAATTAAGCCCTGTAATCATTTAATCGATAACATATACTCCCATATTGTACAACAGACTTAAATTCTGTATGAATGATGCTGGCTTTATGTTGATATTTATTGTATATGTTCTCAATGCAAGTTGAGACATTACTTCTATATTCTTGTATATGTGGTTATAGATCTCAATTTTCATGTCCATTTTAGACTGATACAGCTGATGGAAGAAATCATGGCAGAGAAGGAGAACAAGACCATCATCTTTGTGGAGACAAAGAGGCGATGTGATGATCTCACTCGCAGGATGCGCAGAGATGGGTGAATAGCTCCTCTTCCCTTCCCCCTCTGTTGTTTCCAAGGGCGCTAAGCACTAAGGTTAAATGTTTATGATGCTCTTGTTGGGAACATCTTGTCCATTCTTTTCTTTGCGTGAATTCAGCTTAGGTTTCTGGAAGGTTCTAGGGCACTCGAGTGTTAGTGCAAGATATATATGTGTGTAAGTAGTGACACTTGTAGTATGTCAGAACATAAAAAATAGCTAAAATGCAGGAGTGATGAAGACAGTATAAATCAGTATAAATAAAGGGGGTCTGATTTGGCTTAGACATTTGCTACATAGCTAGGAGTTTTAACACATACACAAAGAAAAAACAAGTTTAGGTAAAGATGAGAGGAAGAGGGCAGGGAATAAAAATGTATTTTAAGTACTTTTTTTTTTTTTTGCCTTTTTACAGGAATGCCAATAATGTTTTTTGCCTTTAATGTATGCTTGTTTATACTAATGTGCATTTCTGTTTGGCAGTTGGCCAGCTATGTGTATCCATGGAGACAAGAGTCAGCCGGAAAGAGATTGGGTGCTTAATGGTGAGTCCAGTTAATAGGGGCAGAATAACTTGGGCTGCTGTACAGTGTTCACTGCTTCACTGCAGTGCCCTTTTCTGCAGTCTCTCTTTTCTTTCTTTCTTTTTTTTTTCTCCTCTCTCCTGCCTCTCAGTACTTCATAAAAGTTGCATAAATTTCCAAATAATTTCTTTTGCCTTTGTACTGCTAATTTCAGTATTTGTATCTGCTTTTTTTTTTTTTTTCCGCCTGACAAAAATGCAATGCAAACCTAAAACTACTTAACACATGATAAACAGATTTTGAAAAACAGTTGACAGTATATATGCTGACTTGCTGGGGGTTCTGTACTTGACTCATCTCACCTATATTCTGGAGAATGAGCATTTAGCATAAATCAGGTTTGGATGACTCTATTTTTTTTGAAGTCTTGCTTCATAGTGTACTTTGTCTTACAGAATTCCGTTCTGGAAAGGCTCCCATCCTCATTGCTACCGACGTTGCATCTCGTGGGCTAGGTTTGTACCTATAGACCACTCTTGCCTACTGCTGCATATTTTTCTTCTTTGGACTGAAATATGTTTTTTTAAAAAAAAAAAAAAAAATCAAAGCGTGATTTTCCCCCACATGTGAAATACGTTTTTTAACATTAATCTTTTTTTTTTCTTTCATATTCAAAGTCTCTTCCTGCTCCTAATGAACAGGCTTTGGTCTGCAGCAAGGCCTAGGCATGACTAATCGATCGCCAAGAGGGAGAAGAGACGTCCAATTATGCAACCCAATCCTTCCACCACACTCACTTCTTCCCCAAATCCGGCTTTTGTTGCTGGATGATAGGGATGGATTGCTCTCAGTTCAGAGGGTATCAGCTAAAGTTGAAATAGCAAGTCTATAGAGCAGTTCAACAGAAAATAATTATTTTCCCCCGTATGCTACATCACATATTTGCAGATACAAACCCCAATGTGCACACATGTTTACCCAGCGGATGTATTCACATCTGAGAAAGCACTGCTCCAGATCTTTTGTCTTGACATATAGTCTTCCCTCCTCTGTGTTCCTTCTAGGCAGGACCACTGAGACTTATATAAGGCCTTTAGCATAGTGCTACCCAAATGTGTAATCAAATCAAAATTACACAGCTTTATTTTGGTGGATGAAAATGATCTGTCTGGATGCATCAGTTGTGCCCCCTTCTTTAAATGAGCATATTTGTATTGTGAAACACTGTGCTAAGCGCAGTGCTTATATGTCTGCCCGCTGTAGGAAAGAAAGATGATTTATGAAGTGCTCCGAGTATAATAATGAGCTTTGAATATACCATGCTACCCAAGTGTGGTAGGAGCTACTACTTGGGGCTTGACGGTAAATTTTAGACAAAACTTCTGCAAGTCCTTGCAAATAAGCTCAGGAAAACCTCTAGTTACTAAAATTTTCCATTACATGAGCTTTGTTTTTACATATGCTTGAAAGGGTGGCTGCACTGTGCATTGTACGATCACTTAAATACAGGCAGACTTGGCAGCCTTTATTCACACAACCTTCACCCCTCCTTCCCCTCCCCCCTCCAAAACTGTCCAGCACCTCCTCAGAGAGGTGATTTCATGGACTTCAGTCTCTGCCCTCTAGGGTCATGTCTGGACCTGTGCAGTTAGAACTTGGGCCTGTTGGGAGAAGGGACTGAGGCCTGAAACCAGTTTATATGAAAGAGAGCTGCTTCTGTAGCAGCATTTTTTTAAACAGGCTTGCTATGTGCTGGTAGCTTCTTTGTGCATCTTGCCTAGACATTTAAAACAGTTTCAGCCCCCCCAAAAACACTCCCCCAAAACTACTCAATTGGATAACACTCCAGAAAACAGTCTCCCACTTCCCATTCTCCACATCACCTGAGCTGTGGGGGAAAGGTACCAGAGTCTGTTTCTTGTTACTGAACAACATCTCTGCTTGTTTTGGGGCCCTGAGTTTGCTGCTTCTTAAAATAAGTCACTTAACTGGCAAACTTCTGGACGACTTCCTCCAAGATCCTGGAAAGTGAAGGCTTCTACCTAAATAACATAAAACAGGGGCGCGCGCCTTTTGGCTGAGTCACCAGGGCTTTCCCTCTTCCTAATGGAACATTGGTTTCAAAAAAGCTTCTTCCAGGTAAGTTCTAAGTCCCATAATGACTTCTTTGTGATAATTCCCTGGAGTGAGGTCCTGTCTCTGCACTGATTATTTTTTTTTAACTTATTATTTATTTTTTGTTCAGTCTATTAAACTAAGAACATTGAATTTCCTTTGTTTTGTTTTCTTTAACAGAAGCTTTGATATCAGCTGCAGATCATTCTCAGTGCAGGGGCGGGGGCACATCTACACTGGTGGTCGAAGCAGCTCTCTAGACTAGCATGTTTGCTAGTTTATGTCCCTCCTGATTAAAAATCAGAGACTCTGTGCCATAGGGTGTTCTGATGGTCTGCCAAAGGGCATGTTTCCCAGGTAGCTGTCAAAAGTGATCTACAGTTTCAATTGATCCTGCTTTGTTATCTTCTAAAAGCGCAGGAAGATTGGGACTGTGCACAAGCACCTCGGAGCATGCTAGACTGGAGAAGCCAGATCTTGTCCTTGCGCTGGTTTCTCTTCAGGCAGCCGCGTGCTCTACCAGGACCACTTCCTAGCTGGAGAACACCCTTCCATTTTTCCTTTTCCTGCCTGTGCCTTCTCCCCACTCCTTCCCAGTGAAGTCAGTGCTGTCTACACTGGTAGCTGCAGTTCCTTGTGCTTTCTGCCAGGAAAGCACGTCTTTGTGTCCTCTGTGGTATTTCAACTTGCTTTGCTGCTCATGGATGTGCAAACTGCCTAAGGATCCTGTAGCCTGCTGCTTGTCAGGCTGCGTACACCCTGGCTGTGAAGATGCAATCTGTCATACGTACCTCTCTATTTCACTTCCCCTTTTTAAAACAACCTGTCGTACCCAGGACCCTAGCTGGAGACTCGCGCAGCCCCCTGTGAAACCTGCCTTCTCACTCCCTGTTTTTGGTGTGATTCAGGACTTTGGAGTCAGCAAAGACTGAGGAGCCCCCCCTTTGCTGTAATAAGAAACAGACATAAAGTCCCCCTCTTGCCACTACAACCCTCTTGTTTTTATTTTTCTACATCCCCTTTGAAATTGATGCAGTCTGGGCAATAGATGCAGCTGACCCTTTGGATGTAATTTTTGTATTTTCATTTTTTTGACAATCGCCCCAAAGAACCCCTCATAGGGGGGCAAAAAGCGTTGGAGGACCTGAAACTTTTACCTGAACCCGGGTTCTCCGGCGCTTCCCAACCAAATGGGGCTACAGAGAAGCGTCTAAGCCAGTTCACAGAGCGAGCGTGTGTGGGGACTTCTCGCTGCCACGGACCCTTGATGCATGCTCCCCGCGCTCCAGTGGTCCCGTGTCAGAGGGCGGAGTTTTCGAAAGGAGGCCGCCAAAAATAAAAGGCAAAGAGACGGGATCGGCTGCAGCGGTTTCCCACAGGAGGAGGGAGTGTGCATCGGTCTGGTAACAAACAGAGAATGTTTCTCTCTTTAAAAAAAAAAAAAAAAAAATCACAAAAAAATCTGTGTTTTATCTTGGATATTTTCAGAATATTCTTCTTAAAATGCAGATTTTTTTTTGTTAGGGCACTTACTGTAATACCATGCTTTTTTTAAAAAATATGGCATATTATAGCAAATAGGTGCTTTTGATATTTTAGGGTCTTTCACTGGTGTGTTACACTAACATTTGCTTTGTTTTGGTCCCATAAGTTTATGAAGTCTCACTTCAGAGACATGTTCTGATCTTTTCTAAATTTTAATATTTTCCACACTGAGCAGTTTTGAGCGTTTAATTTCCTACTTCTCTCTGATAGTGGAAGTAGGGAGTTGTTGATAGAATCCAGGATTGTCCAATGTACGAAAGTTTCCCAGCACTGGACTGACCAGCATGGTGAAGTGTTAGTGCAATGCATTCTTGTGATGATAAGGAAGCCAAGTTAAAGATCTTTGATCTGAAGAATTTTTAATAAGTTGACTGAATAATACTACTGTAATTGAAATGTTGTAAACTTCAGGCTAGGAAAGTAGTGGAATTCTATAGGATTATAAAAGAATAGTAGAATTTTTAAAAGCTTGCATTTTATTTTATGCTATGAAGTGCAAGGTAAGTGATCTCATCACTGTTGTTATTTGCTAGACTTCTCCCAACAGAGTAAAAGCTCTTCTTAAGGCAGTTCTACCTTCTTCCACCCCAGTTTGCTGTGTCTGATGGTGGCATTTTCGCTTTTGAGATTGTGTTTTGAAAAAGAGAACTAAATTCAATTAACTAATTCATAAACACTGGTGTCTTTTACAAATGGAAGACAGAGAAATGCATTCCGGGGAGGATGAATCTCAGTGCAGGAAAAAAAAAACTGCTTTATAATTGCCACTGGTTTTCAGGAGTGATCTTTGTTCCTGATTATCTTAAATTTCAGTCTTCTACTCTTTTGGGATGAGTCTGTCTTGTGTTTATTCCATGCAATTACTAACTTTGTGTTTTTTTCTTATTACTGTCACCTGCATTCGTGCTCCCCACCTTTCGTTGGCACGTCCTCTCTTCTTCTCCCTTTTCCTGAACCCCACCCCTTCACTGTGCTTCGCACCTGGGCACCTCCCAAGATGTGGAAGATGTAAAATTTGTGATAAACTACGACTATCCGAACAGCTCCGAAGATTACGTGCACCGTATTGGCCGTACCGCACGTAGTACCAACAAGGGTACTGCCTACACCTTCTTCACACCCGGCAACCTGAAACAGGCCAGGGAGCTTATCAAAGTGTTGGAAGAAGCCAATCAAGCCATCAATCCGAAACTGATGCAGCTTGTGGACCACAGAGGAGGTGGAGGTGGTGGTGGAGGTAAAGGCACATGGGCACAGGGAGTAGGCTTCCTATTTTGAGGGAGGGAGGATTGAAAGAGGATAAGGAAATGGTCTCAATATGCCCAAGTCTAAGGTAATAGTAGATTAGTAGAAAAGCTTTTTTTCCCGAGATCTCAAAACCCTGCATAAATGTAGTATTTGTGTCTACCTGAGAAGATAAATAACTCTTATCTTAGATGTTTTTTTTTCTGATCAGCTCTTCACGAAGCTGATTTTGCTCGAGTTATTGCTTGCAGCTCCTGCCTGAACACAGGCAAGAGGATGTGTGTGCATGCACAAGCAAAACAAAAGTCCGTGAGGTGATACTCAATTGAATTTAGGAGGCTGAGACTATTTTTCTCCTACTTCCCTCATGGCACAATAAGCTTTGATATGCTTTTGAGTTAGTACTGGCGTTTTTTCCCTGTTCCTTTGTTGCTGAGTGTTTGCATTAAGAATATTCCCTGAACTCGCTATCTACACCTTGAATAAAAGGAAGAGATGTATATGCTCAGCTGTGCAGGGAAGTTAGAGCCAGGCAGAAGAACTTGCCCCTCATGGGCAAAACTGTAGATGCAGAGAATAGATGGGTGAAAGAGGTTAGCACAGTTGTGGGAGTTCGTTGTTTGAGACTTGTTTCATAGTAGTAAATGTTGATGTATCCATCGCCAGGAGGTCGTTCTCGTTACCGTACAAGCAGTTCAGTAAACAACCCTAACCTGATGTACCAGGAGGAGTGTGACAGGAGGCTCCGGGGAGTGAAGGAAGGCCGGAGAGACTCAGGTGGCTTCAGAGACCGTGAGCGTGGTGACAGTTTTGCCAACGGAGCCAACAAGACCTATGGCAGTGCCTATGGGAGCCCAAATTCTGCTTTTGGGGCAGCACAGAGCCAGTATGGCTACACCCAAGGGAGCTATGGAGCAGCTGCCTATGGCACGAGTGGCTATGGCACTGCAGAGTACAGTGCCAGTGGCTACGGTGCCAGCAGCACAGCTGCCACGGCGGGGAGAACCTCACAGAGCACTACCCAGCAGCAGTATGCGGGGATGGTGGGGCGCTCGGGCCAGCAGCCACAGCCGCTCATGTCACAACAGTTTCCTCAGCCTCCCGCCACTAATGTCATGGGCTACATGGGACAGACTGCCACCTACCAGTACCCACCCCCGCCCCCGCCCCCTCCCCCCTCGCGCAAGTGAGGGCCACCGGGGAGAGCTCCTGCATTTAGAGGAACCTTTTCTTTCTCCTCTTGCCCCTTGTGATGTCTCTTGCAGGTTAGATTTAGAACTCACCATTCACCCCCCCGCCCAAAGCCCATTAAAAATGGCCCCCAGTCCACATTACTGACCCTTTCTTTCTTTTTCTTTCTTCTTCTTTTCTTTTGTTTTTTAAGAGATATATATAGTTGACTGGAAAATTTATTATTTTTTGTCTTGCATGTTGAAGAAATTGGAAATTTTATTTTCTCTAAAAGAAATGAGTATCAGGCAGATGGGTCCCAGCTTGATCATCTTGGTGTCTAAGGTTTGTGTGAAAACTTACTTTTGAGGGGAGGAAGTTTCTATTCTGTAATGTGTTAACTTAATTTCAGGAAGTATCAAGAGAGGTGGGAAACTTTGGGGAGCCAAAAAGCACTTCATTTAACATGATAAATGCAAGGGAGCAATGCTCTTTTTTTTTTCTTTTTTTTTTCTTTTTTTTTTCTTTTTTTTTTCTTTTTTTTTTCTTTTTTTAATAGCTCACTATTGTTGCTTGTAATCTACCATAGGTGACTTTCTACAGGAAAAATCTGCTCGTTTGTCTCAGCTTGGCAGCGTTCTGAGTAAAGCCCCACGTACGTTCTGGTTGACATTTTCTGCAGCTCTGGAAGCAGCAGCCCATCTTCTGAAACAACCTTAAAGACACCTGTAGCAGCCCGCAGTAGCAAGGATGGGATTAAAATCCCAGTGTCGGAGACCAAACCTGACTTGGATTTGACATTTGAAAATCAGAATAAAGTCGCTGTAGGAACTGCTTCTGTAATCTTTATCCAGATTTTTTTTTCTCCCCTGTGATTGTTAAATTGCAGCAACGCAAGTGCATGGAGTCTGTTTACACATAAATTAGTTTCTGCTCTCAGATTCATATTGTTGGGGTTATTGAGGTGATTCCTATTCAAGATCCCAGAAACTACCCAGAACTGAGATGTTGATCAGCATATCGCTTCTCTCCTTCACGAACGTAGCAACTTTGCCCTGGGGAATGTTCTGAATGCTGCTATGCTGAAAAAAATGTGTCAGAGTTTTCCACACTTAATTTTAAGAGGTTTGAATAGGGTGGGCTGGGGGGAGGGCAAGGGGAGGAATGGAAGAGGAGGAGATTTGCCTGGAATCCCCTCTTCAAGAGGTAAGGAGTGAGCTGGTTAGTGCATCTTGATTCTGAAGCTTTCTTTCTTTTGTACCTTGCTCTGACTACTGCTTTTCCCGGCTTTTGAATGCATTTCCCCATTCCATTGGTCCCTTTGAGCTCAGCTCTTGCAGGTAGGTAGCATTTTAGAAAATGTTAGAAAAGAGTGAAATTTTAGTAAACACATAAAATTTTGTTTATTTTACAGGATAAGGTGGGTGTGAAGGGTTTTTCCCTTTAGTAAAGCACATTGTCGACTTGTGATTTCTTAATAGCAGATGGTTCAGAGACAGTGGATGGGAATAGGAGTCGGCTGTTCTTGATCTAATGATGTGGCAAAAGAATGGGGATGTCTCCTGCTTGGGGAGGGCAGATTTTTTTCCGTTGGTTTTCCTGCCTATGGATGAACAAGGCAGCCCACTCCTCTTGTAGCAGAGTGGAACTTCTTTTAGCCTGGGAAAAGAGCTTGCTTGTGCAGAGGTGGTTTTGTTTTTAATTTCTTGCCAGAATATAATTTTGGGGAATGAATGCATTGTTTGTATGACACACAGGTAGGTTATGGACAGCATCAGAGGAAAAAGGGAGAGATCTTCCAGAACCTTGCTTCCCTCATCCCACCTTCAAATTCTAGGGCAGGAAGTTTCTTTGCTTGTGTGAAATGAAAGCCAGAAACACTTCTTTTATCCAGGCACCGACTGATGTGTCTTTGGCCTCCCTCACAAGCAATCGTGGAGCTACCTTTTTATTTTGTTTTATTCGCGAGTTTAATGTAGAAATACGTTTGAGGGACGTAGGACGGGGACATCTTGATGACTGGTTTGAGAAGGGGTCTCTGGACCAGCAGAGCTGTCTCGCAGCCTGCCGCAGCTTCCCCCCGCTTCGGGAGGGACGTGTGAACGTAGACGCCAAGTGTGGCAGCGCGTGGCGGGGGCGCGAGGCGGCGCCGCCTCGAAGGGCCCCGCGCACGGGGCGCGCACGGCTCCGCTCCGTGCACCAGCCCAAGGGCCCCTGTGGATAAAGCATTAGGGTCTAGTGCTGTTTGCGTTGTTCTCCATCTGTACGAGTCTGTGGGAGTGTCTCTGAGTTGGGTGTCTCCTCCCCTCCCGCTTCCTGAAGCAATTTATTGTTTGGACTTCTCTGAACAGTGGAAAGGTTAGTGGCTTTGTGGGGGGCCAGCGTCTCGTTTCACACGCTTGCTGGTCTCTGAACACATTCCTGTTGTATTAACGAAGACTTGAATTGAGCAATTGATAGATCTGTGGTGTTCAGACACAGGATACTAAGAGCTATGTTACTATTCTTAGTTTGTAAATTGTCCTTTTGATACCATCTTGTTTTCTTTTGTAGGTATAAATAAAAACACTGTTGTCAATAAACTGTGAACTTTGTCTTTATTCTTGGAGCATATAACAGTCTGTACCCCATTTTTTCCCCTCCAATTCTTACCAAAAAAAAAAAAATTGAAGGAGTTAGAAACATCTATTGGCACCATACTGGATTTAAATAAAAATGTCCCCCTTGGTAGAATATTAGGAACTGTCACTGCAGGGGGAGGGGGAAGTGATGAGATGTCTGAGTATCTGTAGAATTGGCGGTTCCTTGTAATTTGGGTGAAACACATTTTTCTTGAAGGTTACGGGATCTGACTAGAATGGCAGAGTGGAGTTGCAGGTGGATCCTAGTTCACAGACAAGTTCTGGAATGGCAGTGTCGGCAGTGTCGGAGGTGGTCGCATGTGAAGTGGGTCTCTTGTCTTTCTATGTTACCTGATTTGACAACACTTAAGTTCTCTTCAGCATAGGTTGTCATTAAGGCTGGAGATCCAAATGGGTAGTGACAACTTCCCTTTTATTCCTTGTGGTACCTCAGGGCTGGGTTGGAGGCATGTTTTGAGCGTGGATGCTGTGGATCAGGAGACTGCAGTATTGGCCAGCACTGCGTTCTAGCACTAGATTGAAGTAAGAAGAGGAGAGGATGGGGGAAACTGACTGAGGCAAAGTCCCATATGGGTCAGAAAGTGTTCCAGCTTTCCACGCCTCAGTGTCTTCTGGCATGGAGCTGAAACTCGGCCCTTTGCTTCGTCAACAAGGGGCAAGAGAGGAAAGCTGTGAGCCCAGAGCTTCATCCTCAGGCACTTGCTTTTGTGGAAACATCTTCAAATAGGCATTGGAAGGCTTAGCTTTTTTCCTTTTAGGACTGTACAATGAAAGAAAAAGACATAAATGAAGGAACTTCAGGGAATTAAACTTTTTTCAGTGTTTCAGAATATATATATACATGGAGCCAGCGCTGTTTGCCACCTTCCTTAATGACCTGGGTGCTGGGACCCTGCACCCTCAGCGACGTTACAGACCATACCAGCCAGGGCGGAGGGGTTGGTAACACCTGATAGTTTGTGCTGCTGTTCAGAGGCCTCTCGGCAGGAGGCACCTCCTCTTGGAAGGAGGTGCAGAGGGGAGCCCCGTGAGCTTTAGCAAGAGGGAAGGTCAAGTCCTGCACTTGGGGAGGAATGACCCCAGCCCCCGCGCACACTGCGGCCGACTGCCTGGAGAGGAGGTTGGCAGGGGAGGACCTGGTTAGCCTGATGGGAAGTTAATCAGGAACCAAAACAGTGTCTTTGCAGTGGAGGAGACCAATAGCCTCCTGGGCTGCTTAAGGAGGAGGAGGGTTTGCAGCAGGTCCGGGGAGCTGATCCTTCCCCTCGCCCCAGTGAGGCCGCAGCAGGAGTTCAGGGTTTGGCTCTGGCCTCAGCAATGTGGATGTACTGGAATGAGTCCAGTGAAGTGCCATAAAGACAATAAAGGCTTGGAGCATGTACAAGTAGTCCCAGATGAGAAAGCTGGGACTACTGAGCCTGGAAAGGAGAAGGCTCCAGGGATAATATCAGTACCTGAGGGGGAGAGTAGAGGAGATGGAACAAGGTTCCTTTCGGTGGCACCCAGGGACATGAGGCAGCAATGGGGGAAGATTGAAATATAGAAAATACATTTTAAACACAAAATTTATACTGGGAGGATGGTCAAACACTGGAGTGGGTGTCCAGTCTCTGTCCTTAGAAATAACTCAAAGCCTGACTGGATACAGCCCTGAGCAGGAGAGTTGGACTGGGCAGTCTCTAGAGGTGCCTTCAACCTCAACAAGGCTGTGAAAAACAAATTTTGGGGTCTGGAAATGGTATCTTTCGGCCCCTTCTTGTTTTAAACTGAAGGCAGCTCAGCTAGATTTGAAAACAAGATGAAGAAGAAGCTGCATTATATAAACATTCCTTTACAACGCTTTGGTATACAGGTTCTGAAGTCTGACCAAACAGTTTTGTTTATGCCAGGTGTCTTTGGCTTTTTATGAGAATCACTGGTATTTTGTCTGAGCTCTTCTATTTGAACACTGTTACTGAAAAGTAGGGTTTTTTTTTTTTTTTTTTTGAGAGAGAGTGGAAGATAGATTCAGCTTGTTAAAATAGTGCTTGTTTTCATTAATGTCTACAAAGCATTTCCATACCTTCAGCCCCCCCCCCTTTTGTTTTCTCCATATGATTTGGAAAATTTGTGGAAAAGCAAAAAGAAATGTAATTATCTTCCTGCTGTGATGTCTCAGGAGCAAATGTTTTTTCTTCTGCCTCCTGTATCATCCAAATTTTGTGATCTTACTACTAGTGATACAAGACTGGAAAGCAGCAGTTGTTTTTTTTCCTTTTGTTCCATTCCCCACAGCTGCAAGGGGTGTGGAAGTTTAACAAAATGCAGAAGGGCACAGGACACATTAATTGAGTGAAGCTGAAATAGGAGTTAAGTAAATAAAGGAGTTGATGAGGAGCACCATGATGGCAGTTTTACAAAGAAATTTTCTGGCTACAGATGTGTGTTTGTGACAGAAGGAAGACTTAATCCATAAAGGCCAGCCAGCTGCTCAGGGCTCCTGTCATCTTTCTGTCTAACATTCTCACTACTGGTTTTGGCAGGCTAGTTCAGGAGCGTGAGGGAGGAGAGAGGTGTCCATGCAGCTAGACTTCATCAAGTTCCACCCTGCCAAACATAACAGCACCTTAAAGCGTACTTTAGCCTAAACAAACCATAGCATGTTCTCCATAATTTAATGCCCTTGATCTTATTAGGTCTGTGAGCTCCAGTATGTAGCCATTTACCAAAACACAGCACTGAAGAGGAAGGGGCATCTCGCTTTGGAAAACAGAAAGCTCTCTTGGGCATGTAAGTGCTTTTCTGTCTTCCTACAGAATCAGTTCTTGAGAATGTTACGTCTTTCTCTCCAAAAGAAAAGGTAGTCTTAAAATCTCTATGTGTCTGGTTGCTTACTCAGGTGTCATCTGCCTCCTGCTGTTTTCTTCTTCCCTTTTGTTTTGTTTTGTTTTTGCGTGATTCCTAATCTTTCAAATGTAGTTGGAAATGAATATATCTTAAATCATTATCCTGGGGTGGTTTTAAACCAGACTTATTTCTGATTAAATCTCTGCTTTGTTTCACATGCATGTCTAGATCCTTGTGAGCAGAGCTATCCATGTGGATTCATCAGATACTTTTTCTGGACTTTAAGTGGATAACATACATCACAAATATAGTACAGGATCAGTAAAATCATTTAAGGATTGACCAACGGCAAGCTGCACTGCACCACACACTGCAAGAATGCTTGTTGTGGACTTTGAACCAGCTCCTTCACCTACCTTTGGTGACGTAGAGATAAAAGAAATCACAGTAGAAGATGGTTTGTACCACCCCGGAAACTACCGCAATCTGGTCATAGAATTTCTCTGTGTGGTAGCGCCAGATCCAGTTGGCAATGTAGAGAGCGCGGTAAAGGCCCAAGAAGAAAAGGTAGTGAGTTGTGATGGTCTCCGCTTCCCCCGTCTTACTGATCATGAAGAGCTGGGGAAGGATAGCCACTGACTCCAGGTAGATGGAGAAGGTCCAGAGTATCTGTGAGATGAAAAAGGAGGCAGTGGAGAAGCTTGATGCTGGTTAATTTGCACTATGGCCCAAAGGTCTAAATTAGCGATCGGAGCATTGATAGCAAAGCAGGACAAGTAGTGCTCTAGGGGTTGCAGAAGATGGACCTGCTTTGTTGGGACTGAGAGTGCTGAGGCACTCTACTATGTAGAGCTGCTGAGCTGCTCTCTCTATGTTCTCTGTGGACTGCTTACCTTTTCTGCATGGTGCACCGTTAAAAATCTTAAGTATTCAATGTCCCTCTAGCTTTGCTGTATAATATCAGATGATCATTTACCTTCCCCTTACTTGGACGGCTGTTTACCTTCCCCTTTCGTGTTTTCCTTACCTCCAAGGGTGTAAAGCTGTGATTCTCCAGAAATGACAAGCCTGTGACAGGGACCAAGAGGAATTCAAGGCGAAAGGAGTCATTCTCACTGTCGAATGTTTTCCGGAATTTCCCATAGATCATGTACACAGTGATGTAGGCACATAGCAAGAAAATTACCTGGGAGAGGGAAAGGAGATGGCAAGGTCTTACGTTTGATCACATCATCTGTGCTAAAAGAGAGGCTTAACTTAGCCTAGCTTTGCCAAAGTCAAAATCTGTTATCTTGGTCCTTATGGGCCTGTGCTGGGGTGAAAAAGGAGTGAACTCTTGCTCTGCGCTGACTTTCCACCACACACGTTTGCTGGAATTCCCTCCTCACTACTGCTGGAGATATGCCAGTGGTCAAGTTAAGTACAGATGACCGTTTTGTCTCGCCATGAGGATCACACTTGTTTGAGCTCTTTAAGGCGCTATGTGAAGAGCTTCCCTTGGTAGCAGCCAGCAGTTAGTGCCTCTGCTGTGGAAGGAGACCGGGGCTTGATTCAGTGTTTTGCCTGGTCTTGGTGGTACTAACGGTGTGGTGGGATCCACTTTTTCCTTCAACACAGAGATAGGATTTTCTGCTCTCTGGGCTTCTTGTCAATGGAGGGATGGTGACACCAAAGGAAAAGTCTTTCTCTGACCTGCCCATGTGCAGCACACTGTGGCTTCATTGGCCTTATGAGAAGTGTGGGAGATAGGTGAGGAAGATGCAATTGCTCTTTCCTCTCCCTTAGTGGACATTTTCCCTCACATTCCCTGAGGAACCTGAGCTGCTGTGGCTGCTTGTGCTAGAATTTCTCCCTCTCCTTACCTTCATCACGGTGTTATAGACGGATATGAAGTTTGTGAACAGGTCCAGGTAGCGGGTTGTGAAGACAAGGGCAAAAAGAATCTGACTTTTCCCAGAGATACCTGCAGCGCAGGGAGAAAAAAGTAAGGGAAGTTATTGTGCAAGATGGACTCTTTCAGGCTTTTTTTTTTTTTTTTTTATGGGAGAAATGGTATTTGTAGGGGTGGTTATCAGGGTAGGGATCCCTTTCTAGTGCTGGTGGTGTTTGGTAAATCACAGTACACTGAGGAACTCGTTGGATGTGGCAGTAAGTACCTATCGCACCAGTGCTGGGCCTATCTGAAGTTGTGCCCTGCCAGCACTCATGGCCAATGCTCACCTGAGCCAGACCTGTCCTGGTGATGGGTCATCTGGGCCAGGGCAGGTCATGGCATTGAGTATTCACCCGTCAGGGCTAGATGGAAGCCAAGAGGGTGCCAGAGTGCCCAAGCTACGTTAATCAGGGATGTTGCTCTAATGGGGTTATCGTCTCCATTTGTTCTTTTAATGAGGGAATAGTGATGATAAAGAATAGCCCAAGCAGGAGTCCTGGTAACTCCAGACCCACATCTGAACCAGGCCAGAGCCTCCCTACATGGTAGGACAAACTCGTTCTGATGCCCTTGGGCCCTGCGTTGAACTGTTGGGAACAGCTCTTGGTTGGCAGATTCACTTCTTTGGTCAGTTCAGTCCTTACTGTCGTGCAAATGCATTTCTTTTCCCTTCATTGCCCCCTTTGCATGCCTGCCTACCTTGTCGTGGGTTTATGTGGTGTGGCATTTGCCACATTAGGGAAAAGCTGAGGGATCAGGGAGCAGCCCACGGATGCTGTCAGTGCTTAGTCACCAGTGGTTGGGCCTCCAGCATGAGAAGCAGCATGGAGAGGATGGCAAATGCAGTAAAATCATAGAGTTTTTCTACCTGTGATAACTGCTGTGGCACAGCAACCCAGCCCTGAAATCCCTTAGGAGAGGAGCTTGTGAACTCAGATCAAAATGCTCCTTCGGGAAGCAACTGCTTGAATTTCCTTGCGCAGGCTCCCTCAGCAGCTCCCGGGGAGGCCCTGGTACCTGCCTGCCGGCTCCCGGGGCCTCCTTCCCAAAGCAGCGCCCACGGGAGCCGAGACATCTTGTCCTGCTCGTCTCCCGCCTCCCTTCAGCCCGGGCAGATCCGCCAAGGCCCTGACGATGAACAGGCCCCACCTCAGCTGCTGCCCTGAGCCCTGCGCAGCGCGCTGGGTGTCGGAGCGGGACGCGCAGAGCGCTGGGACGTGTCTGCTGCTCCCCGCGGCCAGCTGGCAGCACGGGGCTGGCGGCTGCGGAGCGCTCCTCGGGGAGTTCTGCTGCCATCAGCCAAGGCGCCTCCGTTGCTTTCCCTCTGCATTTCTTTTGCTGGTTTTGCTGCAGCCACAACTTGCTGTGTTTGTGTTCCACCTCTTTGCAGCCACAATATCCACCCCTTTACTTCATCACCCCAAAACAAACACCTGCGCCGAGGCTCTGCGCCTTGCCACATCACATCCTTCCACCACATCCATCTCCCTCCTGGAGGGAGAAATCACCCTGGGCTGGGATGGATTTGCTGGCAGCTTCTACAAAGGCCCCCAGACTTGTCAAAAAATTAAGATGGATCAGCAAAGAACAGGAGAAAGATGGACAAGAAGAAGAGTGGGATCTTGGAGAGCTGCAAGGAGAGGGAAACTTAATTCTGTGCGAGGACCCAGGCCAGGAGGGGTGACTATCACTAGCCTGGGCAGCC
The DNA here is from genome assembly GCF_059628265.1 of Tinamus guttatus. Taxonomy (NCBI): domain Eukaryota; kingdom Metazoa; phylum Chordata; class Aves; order Tinamiformes; family Tinamidae; genus Tinamus; species Tinamus guttatus. The sequence goes on from NW_028288973.1 coordinate 656,755, forward strand.
CCCATTTCACCTCCCCTGCCCACACACCTCCTCTCCATGACCTTCTCGCTTGGACCTCTCACCAAGTTGCCCTCCAAGAAGGGACCCTCTCCTTCCCCGCTGTGAAAAGAAAAGGACATGGGAGCGGGTGGAGAAAACTCACCGGCGCACGACTTAGACCTCTGGATCTTAAGCAGCAGGATGATAATAGCCAGCAAGTGGGAGATGTCTCCCAGGATCCGGAAGACGTTCATTGCTACACAGGCTCCTCGGAGGCAAAGCAAGCAGGGCGTTTGCACAAGGCTAAGATCTAAGGCTTCCCCAAAGGTTGTCGTTTGGTAAAATTCAAAAAATCAGCAGGATTTTTTTTTTTTTTTTTTGCTCTAGCCTTGATCAAATAGATGCTCTCTTCCAACTGAGCTTTCTTTTTATCTGTGTACGGATTTTTCTGGTGGAGGAAAATTCAGGCTCCTTCTATGAAGAAACACCCGTTCTCCCTGCAAGTTTTCTCTTCCAGGGTAAACTGTCCCCCTTGCTTAAATTTACCTCCAGGTAGATTTTATCTCCACCAGCACCAGTTTGCCCTCTCTGCAGCCCCAGCTCTCTCCCCTCCAGGCTGATCTCCCAGGCAAAGTTGGGTTTGTCCCCGAGCAGGACTCAAGCTAAGTCTGCTCAGCAATCCCAAAGCCAGCACTGGGTGACGTGGCTCCTGGCTGTCCTGGGAGGAGAGAAAGGAGGAGGAGGCGGGAATAACCGCGGTATTTTTCCTTTTTCTTTTTTTTCCTCTTCCTCTTTTTTTTTCCTTTACTTGTCTCAAATTACACACGGAAGCGTTCTTAAAGGGGATAAGGCAGACGGAAATTATTATCCCTAATCTGGGGTTGGGGAGAGAGGGGGAAGATGGAACAGTCCTCTGAGTCTCAGGCTTTTGAGGGATGGTGACGCTCCCTTTGGACACATTTATCTCCGCTCTGCTCTGAGCTGGGCAGCCCTGTGTTGACTCCAGCACTTTCTGGGCAGTGATTCTCCAGCCTAACAGAAACTGCTATTAGGGAAAAACTTCCTGGCACTCGCCCAGAGCTCCCCTACGCTAGTAGATGAAAGGAAGGGGGTGGGAAGAGATTAGAATTGAATGTTTTCGGCTTGCATGAGTTTTTACAGTGCGACCGTGGCTCCTCGGGTCTGCCTGGGCTCGGCAGAGGGCTCCTCTCCCTGCTCGAGCAGCCCAACACTGCAGCCCTCCCCAGCTCTGCACGGCCCCCTCGGCTGCTCCGGGGACCTTCATCTTCCCCAGTATTTTAGGATGCTTCCTGGCTTTGCTCGTCACGCTGGGCGCTGGGGCTACCTGACACCAAATGCTGATTACACTGCTCCAGACTGTAGCCATTTCCCTTGAGCACTGGACACTGAACTAAGCAGCCCTCAGTGCAGACAGCGCTGAGGACACCCGGCGCTGCACACCGCTTTGGGTGCCCTCGTGCAGAGCAGGGCACCGACTTGTGGTTGTTCCTCCAAAAGAAGTGTGGATTCGTGAGGAAGCAGCTGGAAAAGAGCCTGGGGATTGCCTCAGCTGCGGACAGGGAAGCTCCGGAGGGAGGGAGGAGGGAACGTGGCTTGTGTGTTGGCTCCCGGATATGAGCTGGAAACCAGGAGCATCCAAGAGCTCAGGCTCAGAGGAAAAAAAGTTCTCCAAAAGGTTATTTTTAAATATACTTCACTGAAAATATTGATCATAGATTTCCGTAAGTGGATTAAAAAACATGTAATGCACATGTTGTGTGAAAGAAGTACGTATGTACTATCATTTGAGTAGATTTAACAAAAAGGAAAGGATATTAGTAGTGACTTTGTTACAGGGTTTTCATTCATTGTGAAGCAGCCATGGGCAACCAGTCTACTTGAGATAAGTCTTGTTCTTGCATCAGAGGTTAAGCTGTGAAGAGCAAAGGGTCTCACTGGACCAGCTGGGGGATGAGGACCTCAGCATCGAAATGGGTTCAGCAATAGGAGAGCACTACAGGGCCTTTTTATTACCTAATTGCTACTATAAAGTCCCTTTAATATAACCATGACAAATTGTTTAATTTGTTACCTTATCCCCAGGCAAGTTGTATCTGGCCATTGGGCTAATTTTGCCCCTCTGTGGCTGCATGACCCCTGTTGCTCTTGTCCGGAGGCCGGTTTTGGAGGCTGATTCCTCTGTCCCCGGGCTTTCCCTGCAGCGGTTTCTTCTGTTTTTTCTTTCTTTGGCATGTCCTTATGGGCTCAGTCTGGAGTAACATCCTTAATGATTAAAGTGTAAAAATATTATTCCTGGTGCTAACAAGTTTATTCATGTTTCCAGACTCCTTTCTGAATACATTTGCATACATTTCCTCCTTGCCCATTAGGCTGCCTGCCGTGTTTTTCCTCTTTGCCTCTACAACACCTGGCGTACTGGGCTTTTCCAGACGGGGTTTTCAGGTTTGGCTAGAAAACACTTGCTCAGCCTAGTGAGCAAGTGGGAGAAGGGTTTAGACTAAAGGACGATGTCGGAAGGGAACAACTGGCTATAAAGTGGCGGTAACTCCGTCTGAAACCAGGTTTCCAGCCCCTGGTACAGAGACATCCTGGACCTCAGCAGGAATTTGCTGCCTTGGAGGGAGTTCGTTGGGAGAAGTGAGGTGCAGGGGGGGGCCTTAGTGGTGACCCCACACAGTGGCGATTGGCTGCAGGGTCCCTGGGGGACATCTGCCCTAAGGTGGCAGCGCAGCTGTAGCCTTGTGATCTCTGCGCCGAGGACGGCAGCTGGTGGCTGTGAATAAACCAGTGGTGGGTACTGGCAATGGAGTGGATATTGCTCTGTGGGACTCGCTCCGTTTCCCTGGGTGCCCTCTCTCAACTCAGCGCGAGCCCCTTGCTGGGTCTCCCTCTGCAAACTCTTCTCATTGGTTTTAGGAGCCCCTTGGTCACCTTGGTGCTCTTCACATCTTCACCAGTGAAGAGGTAAGACTCTTGCCGGTGGCAGGGATTTATTCTCTTTACCTTAGGCCTTCCACAGGACCTAAGCAGAGCAGCCCAGCCTGCCAGCCCTGCTTTTATTTCCAGCTGTGGCCCAGGTGCCACCAGCTGAGGTGACAGTCAGAGGGCTTTGTGTGAGCAGCTCAGGGAAGTGTCCCGAGGATTCGCTGGAGCTGGAGCAGGCAAAGGGAAAATGCAGAGAAGGGGGATGGCAGCCCTAGCTACGATACGGCGGTGGGGTCGGGGTCTCCCTGCAGGACGTCCCCGCGGGCCGCGTGAGCCCCTGACGCCACGTGGGCTGCCTGCAGGGCGATTGGCACTGGGCCACCGGGCGCTTTAAAGAAGAAAAACTGGCACACACAGTGGGAACAAGTAAAAATAACCTTCCCTCCTCCCCACCTCGTTCCCTGCCACAACATCAAGCGCCTCGCGCTGGGTGTCTCCCTGCCTCCCAAAATAATGCCGGGCGCTGCCACTGCCGTGCTCTGTGATGCTCCCTCCATGCCTCCCGTTTCCATGGCGACTGCAAGGAATGTCACCAGGGTGACAGGGAGGAGAGGGAGTTGGCATTTGGCATTAAAAATGGGAATTTGGAGGGGTTTTTTTTTCCCCATTTTTTTCCTTTCTCCATTTGCTAGTTTGGGGGAAGTCATTCTCCCGAGGGAGCAGCAACTTCTTTCAGAGCTGCTTTCCTTCCCAGGCCCTTCCCTGATCCCAGCTGCTTGGCCAGGAGGAGGAGGAGCAAAGGGCAGTTGTCTCGCCTGCTCAAGCACGTGCCTTCCGCCACCAGCAAGGCTCTTGCCCTGCGGAGCTGCTTGGTGGGGAGCCCCCCTCCATTCCCGCTCGAGGCTGTGCCTTGGGGCACCTCTAGCCCACGTGGGCCCCACGAGCCCCCTCTGGAGGCCTCATCCCAGGCGCTGCCTCCTGCTGCTGGAAATGCTGTGGACAGGGAAGCGATTCGGCACCGCTGGCCGGGCCAGGCCAGGCCGGGTGGCCTCCGGCCCTGCTTGCATCCCACTGGGACTAATGGCACAGATGGAGAGCAGCCTGGTACCCCGGGCACTGGTGGAGGGAGGCTGTGCCCGGCACCTGGGGCAAAAAACGGGACTTCGTGGAGGGGCGGTGGAGGGGTCTTGGCACATGCTGAGGGGCCAGAGCTGCTTCGGTGGCAGCGCTCACAGCTGGCTGTGCCCAGGGCAGTGCTCGTGGGCTTGCAGCGGACCTGGCTGGGGTCCCAGCAGCGGCTTCGGGCCCCGTGGTGACACCGGACTTCACCTCAGGCAGGACGGGGCTCTCTCGCCTCGCCAGGAGCTCCTGCGTCCACCCTCCATCCCTCCGCCTCCCGCATCCCCACAGCAGCATCGGGAAAGGTTGGCGGAGTGGGGCTATTTTTGGGAGCGTCTCCCTGGCAACGGCTGCCACCACCGTCTGTGGTGGCTTTTCCATAGGTGCTAAAATATTCCATGCTGCTTATTAAAGCGGGTGCTGGTGGAGACGGGCGGGGGTGGGGAGTGTGAGCCACCCCACTGCCGGGGCTGGGGGCATGGCCGGCCTGGAGCACGTGCGGGGACGGGGTGGCCAGTGCCGGGTGGCTTCCTCGAGGTGACGTCCCCCAGGTCCTGTGTGGTGGCACCCACCATGCCAAGGCTCATCTGCATTGCCAGAGGCAGAGCCAGTGGGCCTAAGGTTGGAAAGACGAAGGGAAATGTGGGTACTGGGTGTCTTCAAGTGTCCTTCCCAGGTGTACTGGCTGCGGAGAGGTTTTTGGGGTGATCAGGAGCACTAAGGGATAAGAACAGAAAAAGATCAGCAGTGAAAAGCAAAAGTGAAGGTTGAGCAGCTGCTTGAATGCCCAAGTGCCTCGTGGCTTCCTCTCTTGCCAAGATGGGGCCGGAGCCTCTTGGTGGCACCAGCGGAGAGGGAGCAACTTGCCCAAGGTCACACAAGGGAGCTCTGGCGTCGCCAAGAAAGGAGCCAGGGCTCCCTTTCTTGCTTTTGCTGTTGCCTTCAGCATGAGGCAAGAGCAGGCAGATCTCTCGCTGATAAAAGTCGCTGGGAAGAAAAACAGACCCTGGTGCTCAACACAATCTCATGGCTTGTTCCTCATGTGTCCTCTGGTCCCAGAGCACTTCCAACACTGCCCTGAAATTTCACTCCCAATGGGGTAAGAGAGGGACAGGAGTATTTTCATCCTACAGGAGGAGGAGTGAAATTGACTGCCGAGACACTGGGGGCAGATACAATTTCACATGGGGAGCAGCAGCCCCAACCTTTCAGGGCTGCAGCTGCCCTCCATGTGCGTGGACAGCCCTCACATGTGCACAAGATCCCCTTGATGCCACCCAGAGGCTGTGCCCAGAGGGCCCGGCGGGGAGCAGTGCCCCACTGCGGCCCCTCTGCTCGCCAGCCCTGCCGTGCTCGGGCACCTTGCGGGCGCCGCTCCGCAGAGCAGCTGCGGGTGGGCTGGGGCGAGCTGGCTGCTTGCAGGATGCTGGCTGCTCTCCCCATTTGCAGCTGCTAATCCGCGCTGAGGGAGGCTATAAATACCCTGTTCTCCTGATGTTACTTTTCCAGGTAGGTGCGGGCTGCGCTCGCTGCAGCGACGCTCGGGAGGGCGCGTGGGGGATCGCTGTGGGGGACGGTGCCGCTGCGCTGCTTTGGGTGAGGATGAATCCCACATGCTGGAAGGTCGCAGGATGGTTTGGGGAGGGGAGGAGGGTACAATCCCTGCAGGACAGGATCCAGGTGATAATCCATGATTTTCAATCTTTTTTTTTTGATTCATCTAGGTTTTCAACAAGCTGAGGCCCCCCCCCCCGCCAACAACAGCTTGGCTCTCCACAGGCTGTGGAGACTGAGTTGATGGGCCAGCAGATCCCCCGTGGCTCTCCAGGTTGGATCAATGAGAACTTGATTTCAGTGATGCCAGAATGCAGCTTATGCTGATGTCTTAATGCTGGGAATGGTAGATGAGACACCAAGATGGAAAACACGTCCAGCCACCATTGTTGATCTGGCACGTGGTTGTCCCCAGGAAGGCTGTGCGTATTGCTGGCGTCTGCAATGTCACAACCCCCTTAAAGTATCCATCTTCCCTCCAAAATGAAAGGGACATCTTCAATCCTTGGCACTGGCATAAGGAAGCCCATTACGTCTCCGTCTCCATCTCTCTTTTACCTCAAAGAGATAAAAGCCCTAGAAAGATTGCAGGGAGTGAAGGAGCCTCAAGGAAGTTTCCAGGGAAAAAAAAATGCAGTGGGGCCAACATGTGTCAACCCTGAAGGCCCTGAATGAGCTCCACAGTGATACCACAGCATCCACAGCCGATGCTGGGTGAAGCAAGTGGCTTGGACGTACGCGGCAGGTCTTGCGCACCTATTGCGACCCAACACGCAGGAGCAGCTGGTGTGGGGAAGACGCCAGGCTGCGTGTCTGGCATGTCGCTGGGGCTATGGCATCTCCGCAACGGGGACCTTGCAGCAGTTCTCCGCTGAGCTGCAACATAAAACACACTGTGAGGGGGCAGGGACCAAGCCCGGCTCTGACTGGTCCCTCCGTGTCCTTGTTTCCATACCAAGCTTTGCCTGACCTGGGCCGGACAGCCAGGGGCATTGCCGAGCAGAGGATCTGGCCATAGGCGCTGGCAGGTGGGAACCACTTGTGCCTCAGGGCCAGGAAACTCATGGTGACATCCCACAACCTCCAGCAGAAGCTCTGCAAGAGCCAGGGAATTAGATGGAGAATATGGTCCTCTCTCAGAGCGAGGTCTGAGTTCAGCAGTCTGGAGCCATGTGGAAAAAAAATCTTGCCCATGGCTATTTAAGCCTCTGGCAATAGGCTGGTGGCCAGTTCCTGCCTCCCCGGGGGCTCTCTGGGGGTTTGCCGCTTCCCCCTGCTTTTGGTTGCACTCTCCTCTCCCCCATTGCAGCTCTGCAGTGTGTATCCATGGCTCTGAGATCACACGCGAGGATGGGCTAAAGTAGCGGAAAGCTGTTGGATCCTACCACAGAGTTACTGACTTCTTAGCTACAGACTGCATAGCAATCAGAGAGGGGGAGAGAGAGCCAGAGGAAGAGAGCGGGAGGAAAAGGAGAGCAAGAGTGGAGGGCAGAACAGTAGGGATGGCACAGAATTTTTTGAAATAGAGAAGGGGGATACAGCAGGCAAGGATAAATAAAGAAAGGGAAGGAGAGAGAGACAGGCAGAAGGGAGAGACCAGAACTCATCGCCAAGCTGCAGCCACAAATCAGAGCTCCGTGGGATGGAAACTCCTGAGAGCAAAAAATGCTGAAGAGAGGCACAGGCAGAGGAAGAGGAAGGAGAAGAGCACTGGCATGAACAGGGGAGAGTTAGGAGAAGAGCAAGTCACGGGGAGGAAGTAGCTACTTGAAAGAAAAGAGGCAAGAGAGGGCTGAGGAGAGTCCTCCCAGATTCCTTCAGCCCAGGCGAGCTGAGGATTTTCATGGTGAGATGGAGAAATCACCCGCTTTTCCCTTCCTCTGATGTTGGCTCTCCACGGCTCAAGCAGGGAGCAGCTACCGGCAGGAGCTGGGTAAGAGATGATGCTGGTTAGCATTACTCCCGTTCGTGGCATGATAATGGGAAGGTTTTTCCTCTGAAAATAATGTACTGTTTCATCCGCGCTAGCTCTGAGGAGCAGCTATAAATATAACTTAGTGAGATATGCGTGGCTTCATGTGAGTGTGCTAGTGAATAACAAAGTTGACTGTGTGCATTGCATATGTAAATACAGAAAGTGAAGCGTATGTGTGTGCAAACGGGCAGAAACTCACACCTGTTTGTAACCTCCCTAACTTTCCTCCTTCCACCTCCTCGCATGGACTTTGGTTACTTTGAAGGTAACTTTTGCATTTTTTTCATCTTCCCATATTTTCTTAGCTCCTTCTCTCGCAGGGCTGAGTCTTGTTTGCCTGTCATCTCTCCTAGCTGCCACCATCCACTCCTAACGTGTGATGGTCCAAGCTGTTTCCCTAAGACAGCCTGGAGAAGAGTAGACCTGGAGACCCTGTGTCTATCCTCAGTGATGTCAGGCATGATGGGGGTTGGCACAGATGCATGGGCTCTCCCTTTGTCCGGGAAGCTGTTTGGGCTCCCAAACCCATCCCTGGCTCTTTGCATTCATGCTCTTCTTGTCTCTGCTTGGCTGAGCTTGCTAGTGGTGGTCTGTCATTCCCCAGCTCTTCCAAATACTGCTTTTTGGACATTGTAAGCAAAATGAGGGAGAAACAGCGCCCTTGCTCCTCACTGGCATCCTTGTTGGAACGGGGCTCTTCAGGCAGGTTTGCATGGCCAGGCAGGTCACCCCGGCGGTCCCTAGCACTGGCATCAGCCCCGATGCCCTCTCCCCTAGGCAAAGAGCACGGAATAACAGAAGCCCCTCAGCCAAAGGCCTGGAGCCTTCCATCCCCGGCACCCACCCTGACTTTATCCAGGCAAAGCAAATGGAGGCTCCAGGGCCTCTTCCTTCTCCTTGTGCCCCTCCAGGAAGGGGCACTGTTCCCAGGAGGAAGGAAGCAGGACAGGGATATGTCAGGGGCTGTGAGGTTACCGGTGTAGGGACACCCAGTGCTGCCTGCTACCCAAGGGCAGCGATGGGGCCAGGAATACACTGCAAGTTGCCTGGATGTGCTCCGAGCTGCCTGCAAAGGGCAGCTGTTGGCAGTGTGTGCGGGGGTGGACGGGGCATGAGGAGAGCCCTCCAAGCCTAGGGCGGGTGTGCAGCTCCCAGCCTCCCTCTGTTTGCAATGGCATCTTCAGGAGGTGCTGGGCCTGTGTGGACAGGCATGATGATGATCTGGAGCCAAGGAGGCGGTATGGGGGTGCGAGGGGCAGAGTGTCTCGCCAAAGACATTGGGATCTGCCCCATCCTCATCAGCTAGCACAAATGGTGCCCACAGAAGCCTGAGTCACCTGAGCATGTGGCCCACTCTGCTTTGCTTTTGCTAACAATAATAATAAATATAGGAGGAATATTTACTTTATAAGGGAAACATGAGTCCCATAGGGGCAGTGAATGATGAGGAAGGCAAGAGACAGAGAGGACAACATTGCTGTGGAGGGTTGCTGTGGAGAGAACATGCAGAGCTCTCCTTCCTTCTCCTCAGATGCCCAAATCTGCTGCATTGGTTGAGGGCCTGGCAGAGCCCCTGCCCTCATGGCCTCCCCGTGTGGCTGGTGAGGAAAGCTGAGGAGCCCCCAGCAGTCCTGCACGGTGAGGTGGTGGTTAGGGGAATTAGGAGGTTGTTTGGTGGGACTTGTGCCTGCTGGCGTCTCTGGTCATTATCCCACTCCGAGCTCCACCGTGGACATCCTTCTGGGGTGAAGCACCTTGGCTGTGCCCACCCTAGGACGCCCCACTTCATGCCAGCCTGCTCTTGTTGACACCCTCCTTGCAGCCCCGCTTCACTCAGCTCGGCGCCATGAGGCCGTCTTGGGTGACCCACAACGAGTCCTTCCCCGTCACCTCCTCCCGGAGGATTTCCCCGGGGCTGCCTGCCCCGCTGCGCTGCACTGCGCTGAGCTGCCGCCTCAACTTGTCCACGGGCCTCCACCCACAGGGCATGGGATGGCATCGCCCTTGGGAGAGTGCCGGTGACGGGACAGAGGACACAGTAATGGACACCTGGTCGGGTGTCCGCCGCTCGCTGACATCAATGCCGATGCACAGCGGAGCGGTTAATAGCAATCTGCCTTCAGCAAGTTCCAACTTTCCTGTGTTGTTCCGTTAGGCCACTGGGTAGTTCAATCCAGCAGAGCGGCCAGGGATCAATAGATGGATGCTTGTGTCTTAGTGATCGATCCTTATTCATAAATGCGCCGCTTCCCAGCCTCCTACTAACATTCCTTTTTTTTTTTTTTTTTTTTTCTGTGAATGGTAAAAATTGACTGAAGCTGCCTTAGTGTTCCTTGCCGCACTGCAAAATCCCTTATGTCTAAATTAACGTTCTCCAAAGATGCTGCTTGTGCACACTTTAAAGAGCTGGAGGGGCCTCAAGCAGTGCACAGAGGCCCAGGCACTGATTCCCCTGCCCAAATCACGGGAGCTTTACCAGGAATGGTCAGGTGGGAAGTCTCTTTTGAAGAGAGATGGTGATTCCTCTGTCAGGCTGTGGCTCTGCATGGGCAGGAGCTGCTTTTGAAACCACCAAGCTGCCGTGCAGCTCATACCCAGGGTCAGCAGCAGGGCTCACGCCAGGGATGCAGCTCAACACAGCGCTCTGAGCATGATGGTTTCTCAGGGCCTTTCAGTCTGTGTGGGAAATGCCATCAGTAAAGGTCTCAAGCTGGCTGCAGTAAGATGAAATTTTACTCCATGAATCCTAGGCTTGCTTGGATCTCTCCCCGGGATGGGATGGGGCAGGATAATTTAGTTTTCATGACAAATGTTGAGGTTCCAAGTTCTGTTTCGTCCACGCAGAGAGGCAGCAAGACCTTAGGAATGTATGTACAAATGAAACCATGCTGAAATGACTGGTTTCAGCTGGAATCACTCAGGTTTTTCATTTGGTTCTCTTCCTTGGACATCTCAGACACGTCCAACAGACAAGACAGCCTTGTGGCCTGTCAAGTGATTGGGAAAGGTTTCAGGTGGAAGAGGTAATGTGGCAAGGAAAGGCTGTGGTGTGAGGCTGCAGCAAGAGACTCACGACTCATCTGTGCCCAGAATGGTGGACCACAGAGCTGGAGAGCAGCCAGGGCATCGCTCTGCAGAAATGCACCAAGTTTGGTCCTGCATAAAGAGAGAGGAGCCAGCTTTGTAAACGTCAGCAAGTGACCAGAGATAGGTGTACCTCAGGGGATGTCCTCTTGGGAACTTGGTCATAGTCAGTTTGTCTCTAGGAATGGCTTTGGCATGGACCTATCCAGGAATTTGAGGGAGAAGCTGCCACCCAGGATGGGAACCTCCTTGGGCTGGCACCAGGCTAGTTTGTCACCATGGCCTTAGCCTTAAAGATCCCAAGCCAAAATGTCCAAACAGTCTTATGCCATAATCGCTGTCTGCGAGAGAAGGGAGAGCAGGTCAAAGGGGCAAGTTATCCTATGGATTTCCAGTTGCTCACACCTCTGACCTGGGAAATCCTGCTGCCTGAGGAGAAGCCAGCCCCCTCTGCCGTCATGAAGGGCCTGCCCCTCGCAGTCTGGACTCCTGTTTTATTTCTATGGCAACATTTCTACTGAAACATCTCAGAGAGAGCCTGGCGCAGCATGAAAACGAAGGAGGCAGCGTCCCCCCGACTCTGTCCCCTGCAAAAGGAGCAGAGTGAAGACCCTGCCACCCCTCCTCGCTCCCTCCCTGGTGAGCAGTGGGAGCGCGATTGGCAGCCAACCCATCCACTTAATGGAGCCAGTATGTCCCCGACCCCTGGGAAGGCTGTGGGGGGCCCAGAGAAGAGCGTGGTCAGCCAGGTGTCCGGGGGCGCTTCCTCTGCTCCGTCACCCATGCAACGCGAGCATGGTCTTCCCCTCTGCCTCTGCTACCTTTTTTTTTGCTCCTTTCCCTGACTTGTCTTGGTTTTGCCCTTTCTCTCTTCTGCTGCCCTCCTGCTCTGGACAGTGACTGCTTCTACATGGACAGAGAGGGGCAGCAATGGGGACACTCAAGATTTGTCTGGTTCTGGCCTCTTCTATAACAACACAAGTGCCCATTTTTGACATGAAAACTGGTGAATAGGGGTTGTTGAAGATTGGTTATGTCACAGGTGTGAGGCTCACCATCAAGGATAAGTTCTCTGTATCTTTCCCTGTTCCCACAACAAGAGTCCTTACTCCTTCCTTTCCCCATCCCACCCCCTTTCTCAAATTTGCCACATAGCCACAGTACGGGTATGGGGACTGGAAAGTAGACAGAAGCATTTGGGACAAGCAAGCGCTCCGACCCCTAGAGAATCTCGGCAGTGCTACAAAGAGGCCATGCCTCCAACAGGACTAGACTTGGTGGTCCCAGAACTCCTCTCCTGACTGTCCCTGTTGTTCCAGGACCAAAAAGCAGCCTCATATGCTGGTTGAGGTGACCAAGCACACAACTCTCTGCCCGATCCTGCCAAAGTTGAGGATAGCACGGAGCAACAGCGATTCGTTCAGCAAAAGCAGGTAGTAGGCAGCAAGCCCGTGAAAAACAGGAATGCCATCCGGAGTAGCGGCGCAATCATAATAACCCGCAACAACGGGGAGAAACCACAGGTGTGGAAGCAGGCTGTGTCTAAACACTGCTGCCGTCTCGCACAGCCCTTCCCCTGCTGCGTCAACGCCGGAGCTCGCCGAGGGAAACAGCGGCCGCGGTGCTGCTGCCTCTCCGGCCACGTCCTGCCCCGGGCACGGCCGCCTCTGCGGTGCCACCTCACGGAGCAGAGCGGGAAGGGGGTGGATGTGCTAAGGGGCAGCTGAGGCTTAGCCTGGGGTGCACCAGCGCTGCCCTCGAAAGGCTTTGGATCATGCAGGGGTGTTCAACGGGGCTGAGTAAGCTTCGTCCGTGAGGCATTCACTTGTTTCAACAACCCCTTTCCAACGGGGCGCAGTTGTGCGGCTCACCTGGGCGCTGCTTAAGCTCTTTCTGGCTGCCTGGTGGAAGAAACTTTCCCCTTCCTTGCAGAAGCAGAAGTTCGGATCACGGCAGGAGACCGGCGGCTCTGCTGGCGTTTGTGCTAGAGCAGGCCCCCAGCCTCATGGGACTTCAGGGGACCCAGGTTTTTTTTTAATTAAGTTTTCACTGATCCGTTACCACTGAGCAGCCAGGCCCAGCTTTGAGTTCAAGCCCCTTTGCAGGGCCTCAGTGCTGGGCCACAATGGCCTCCTCTCCTAGACGGTGGCTGGGCACAGAGAGGGTATCGCTGTGAGGGCTGCTCATTCAGCGCCTTTGTTGCTGGTGCTGTTATTATTATTATTATCATCAATATCTTTCATAACCTATTTTTAGGACTCTGCTTTGCCAAGCACTTTGCACAGGCTCAGGGAGAAAACCCCTGCCCTGCCAAGGTTGCAATCAAAGCAGACAGATGGATGATGTTAGCTCCCCGTCAGCCCCCCCTTTTTCCCATGCTCGAATAACGATCCCTGTCCTGGTCTAGCTGAAAGCCATGGAGAGTCCCCATGCAGATGGCCCTCGTGGCCAGGCCAGCGCGGACTTGGGGATGGGCTGCGTGCCAGGGAGGAGCAATGGGGCACCAGGGCCCGGCAGCGCCACTGGCAGCACCTGCGCATGGGCAAGGGGCTGCACCATTGGCGAGACTGCCCCGGTGTTTTGAGCTGCCCGGGCACACGGACGTGTGGGAATAGCCATCTACTGTCCTGCACCTTGGTGTCCGAGGGGTCCTCCCCTGCTTCCCATTTCGCTGAGGCTCCTGGCAGGTGGGATGCTAAATGCAAGGAGGTCCTTCACCAACTTTTAGACGCCCCGTCCATGTTGTGTAGTCTCTTCTGCGGTTATAAAGAGAGCAAGTGCAGGGAACTATATATAGGGGGAAATGCAGATCTTATTTGAAAAGATTTAGTGCCTGTGACTGGCACCTTTTATCTGAGCCAGGAGCGTATGGTAATAGTGTGGTTGTGACTGTATGATGAGTTTTGTGCTATTATTTGGAGCATTTTTTATAGTCCCAGCTCTTGGGGTGATGTGATTAGGTAAGGTGCCATTTTTGCTATTATAGCTGTGCTGAAAAGCTGAAGGATGTGATCTGAGGGCACTCCAGTCATCCGCGAAGTGGAAACCTAGGAGACACTACATTTGCTCAGCTTTTAAGCTCTTGTGATTTTCTCACCCCTCCTATAGGGCCCAGTTCGTTATTTTGGCAGCTATGTATCTCAGAGCTTTCTTTGGGAGGCAATGGGACATGCTCTGGGTCCTGGCTGCTGGAAAACCTCTGCTGCCTTTTGGCCAACAACAATACCCATAAAGGTGTTTGAATTCTTTAACTTCCTTGAATGGCAGCAACTAAGATAACACCCATCTCTCTCACTCCAGGGGATGAAGCAGGGACTTCTCCTGTGGGTCACCCCAGCAGCATCCTCTCCTTCCCCACATCCCAGCACTGCTGGGCACCCCCACGGCCCGGGCGCGCGTGCGGCCAGCGCTGCCATGGGTGCCCACGCTGCGGCCCCGCTCAGAGCGGCTGTCGCGGGGCCTGCGCAAACAGAGCGGCCCTCGGGATGGGCTCTGTGTCATGCAGGGAGGCGTGGGAGCCGAGGGGGGGATGCTGTAACCTTTCTCTGTCTCTTAGTGACTTTGTCATCCCGGGGATCTTTGTGTACGTCCCATTTTTATCTGTGTTTTCCCCTTTTCTTTCTTTCTCTGGTTCTCTCTCTCTTTCTTCTCTCCCCCTCCCGTCAGTATGTGGGTTGATCACTGCTCAAACTTTTAATTCAGATGGTAATTGGAATAATAATACGGGCAGAATCCTTCTGGCTCTGTTGCTGCAGCTGGGCTTCAGGGAGCTATGAATAGCTCTGAGTCACACACTGAGATGGTTTAACTTCAAATCATTTTGTTTTGTTTTCATATTACCCATCCCCAGGCTCCACGGCTTCGCAGGAAAAAAAAAATCTAAAAATCCCCCCTCTCACTCCATCCCAAAATATAAACTGGGCCGAGGCACATTAATAAAATCCCTGCTTAGAGAACACATCACCTAAAGAAATTGGTCAGCTAATCATGCCTTGCAGGGCAGATGGGGACTGTTGGCACTTACTTGATCTATTTATAAGTATTGAACGAAAAGGCAGAAGTGTGTATATAAAAATGGTATAGAGTTGATTACAGCTTCCTCCCCTCACCTTCCATATGTCACTTTCCTTTTTATATGGTAAAGCTCTCTTGCACAGTGACTGCGTCGCCGCGTGTGTCTGCACGGCACCTAGCACCAAGCCCCCCGGGAGCTGTGACCATCGTTGGGTTTAACAGCACCGCAGCGGCAATGACAATTTGGGCACTGCCTCTTGCAACTAGATAGACCGAAGGCATCGCAGCAGCAGACACCCCATTGCATCATGCATACATGCCCCATAATCTCTGGCACCGACCCCAGGAACAGCTGGGAAGAAAGGAGAAGCACTCTGGATGTCAGACCATAAGGCTGGAAATAGAGAAGGTGGAGAGGAAAAGCAACCGCAGGGTGCAGGTAGGTGGGTCTGCAAGGCCCTATCCCAAGATTTGAAGTGTCCCCTCTTTGCATCCAGACTCCCCAAGATGGGGACAGGCATCTGCCGTGCTGTGACCATGTCTGTGCTCGGCGTATGGGTCTGTGGATCCAGATCACAAAACAAAGTGACACTGTCCACGTGACCCTAACAGAGCGCGGCCAAGAAGAATAACGGTACCAGGTGTGGCATGACCGGCTTGGTGGCTTGGTGCAGTGACCACCGCGAGAGCCCTATTGACGCAGGCAAAGGAGAAGCATTTGCCAGACGAGGCCAGATAAAGCGGAGAATATAAGTGTAAAAATATCATGGGATTTTTCCATCATTGTTGTTCATGATGTATATCCTAGAACATCAGATATGGTTGTTATAAAAAGAGAAGTGGGGGAGTGCTTCGGCATGGACATTTCTGTTCTGTGTTTGATGAGAACGCTTCATTGCAGATTTAAGAAAAGATTGACAAATATGATCCATTCTGGCAGGAACTGGAGAAAACCTGGGACGTGTAAAGCTCTGTATCAATAGAGTAGGGGGTACAGGGATCCAGTGATGGAGACATTGCATCAGCACCATGCCTTTGTTATGAGCCCACAGATCCTTTGGAAAGCCACAGCAAGAAGCACCGCTGACAGAGCGGTGCTGAGGACGTCCTGATTGCGCTTGGGGTCAGAGCAGTGCCTGGGCTGCTGGCGTGGGCCGGCAAGTTTGCTTGTGCAGCTAAAGCGTGGCACAAAGTGTCAACTGGGGAGTTAGGAATGACTGCAGTGTGGCTGTGCTGTTACTGCCTTTGCTAAAGATAAAACCCTTAGGGAGAAAATCAGCTGGGGAGGAGAGAAGGGCAGTCCAGGCTGCAGTGCTGGACGTGACTGCTCTGTTGGCCCTGTAGTCTTGTGCTGTGGGGGTAGGATAGCTGTGCTCTGCTGGAAATGGCTGGGGCAGAGCGGGTGTCAGGTATAGCAGGACACTAAATAGCTTGGGGGTAGAAGTATGTGCTTGTAGGACCCTGGAGACCCACGGTTTACACGTGGTTGATGGCTTAAACACTGCAAGATAGAGAATGTGATGCCTAAGCTGCAGCTGCACCCAGCTGCCTCCCAGAGTGCTGGGGGGCTTCCTCAGGCAAAGTAACGTGTGGGCGCTCAGGTAGCCTGAGGATGCAGGGGAAGAAGAAGGGCAGAGGATGGAGAGGTGTCTGTCAGGACTGCAATCTCCTCCCTACCATCTCCCAGAGTACCTGCCCTGCACTGCATCCACCAGCAGGGTTTTGTCCCACGCACAGGGTTGCCACCAAACCCTCAGCCTCCCTGCTCCGTGTGTAGGGCAGAACCAGCTCCAAGGAGGGACCTCTGGCATGATCCAGTTTCACCCCTGTCCTCAGCCAGCCTCTCATCGCCCCGGCCAGTGCAGCCGCCAGCTCCCCGTGCCAGGAGAGGCTGAGCACCGCTGCTAGTTAGGGACAACACGATCATCCTTCTTTTGTCAGAGACCTCTTTGGGCCTTTCCTATTCAGCCTCTTTGTGTTCAAGTTTCAGTGGAGGAAGGTTACCTGCTTTTTACCCCTTTACTATTTGCCACAAGCAGTGAGGAAGATGCCAGAGAGTGCAGACCCAATTTGTACGTGAAAGACTAGGCTAGCAGACAGGCTCTCAGCTCCTGGCATAGTCACTGGCCCCTGACATGGCTGCTGGTCTTGGAGAGCTGTAGTCCCAGTACTGAAGCAGTGACTGTCCCAAGAAACCAACACTTGAGGAGGGAGCGTGGCTCCATCACTGCCTGGAGTAGCTTCTCCACAGAGGTAGAGCCTGCCAGCGGCAGCACCGAGCCCCAGGGCTCTTTGCTTGATTCTCTTTCCCAAGGTGGCACCGAGCATTGCGGGGGTGTGTTGGGGTGGAAGTGGTAAGTGGGTTTATTTTAGTTTGTCTCCTGGCTTGTGTCGTTCCTCGTTTGCAGCGCCCAGTATTAGTAATGCTTCCCCGTGCCAGCTGGCAGCACGGGATGAATCAGATCAGCTGCACCGCAGCGCAGCCCCGTCCGCTGCCGGCCTGCTCTGGGGCCATGCCTCTATCCGAGGCATCTCCTGTGGGAAACCCTCCCCAGCCCCTCTCAGGGTAGGCAGCACGGGCAGTGCCTTTAGATGAGGTGTACCCCAGAAAACATGTGGCTGTGGGAATGTGCCCAGCACAGGGTGCTCTAGGAGGACTGCAGCACGCTTGCGCGGTGACAGCAAGCCACGGACACTGCCTCCGGGGGCAGGTTTTACAGGGTTAAAGGTTTGCTTTGCTAGATTTATTAAAAGAATAAAAAGACATCTGTCTGTGTGAAAATCAGACTTATGCTCTCTCACTGCCCTTGATCCTCTCAGTCTCCACTACTCTGATTCTGCTTTATTAAGCACATTCCTGCTTCACTAACCTTGTCCCCTTCTCTTATGCCTGACCAGTGCTAGCCTTGGCACGAAAATGTCAGTAGCCTTCTCTTTCTGTTGAAGACCATTCTGTCCCCTCATCCTCCCCCACTCACAGAATCATAGTATCACAGACTGGTTGAGGTTGGAAGGGACCTCTATAGACCATCTAGTCCAGCCCCCCTGCTCCAGCAGGGACTTCTAGAGCACCTGGCATCCAGGTAGGTCTGGAAGACCTTCAGAGAAGGAGACTCCGCAGCCTCTCTGGGCAGCCTGTTCCAGGGCTCTGTCACCCTCACAAGAAAGAAGTTCTGCCTCACATGGAGATGGAACTCTCTGTGTTTTAATTTATACCCATCACCCCTTGTCCTCTCCCAGCCAACCTGCAGTCTATCAGTAGCTTGCTGGACATGGTCAGCCTCCTGCCTCACGCTGCCTGCCCAGGGTCTGGTCCCATCCCTTTATTCTGTGCATGCACGAGGTTTCGGGGTGTTTCGCAAACTCCTCTCTATGCACTGACAGTACAAGTGAACAAGTGCCGGCTCTGTAGCCACAGGGATTTGGCTCATCCCAGTGTTAGAAAGTACTGACTTAATGGACTGTTTTCTCTCTCCCCTGGCCATGACATCACAACATGCCACGGAGTTGCATGACATCATAGATCTTGGAGGACCGTGGAGATGCCTGGTCCTCCCCTCCCTGCAACCTCCCCTCTGCCCCCCACACACCTGAACACACTGATGATCTAAATGGAGGGATTTCTGTGCCTGCCTGTTCCCCCATGAGCATTGCTGAGGCTAAAGGAGCTGCTGCAGAGGTTGGCACAACAGTTGCCGGTGTCATCTGCCTGTGTGACCTGGGCTGAGGGTAATTTGGATCCTGTTGTTTGCCACAGCCCACAGCATCCTGAAAATGCCACGACCGCTTGTCATCCCTGGGACACTGGAGAGAGCCTGCCCAGAATCTCAAGGCCTGGATAACGACGATGATGATGACAACGAAGAACCTAGCTACCCTTGTCACTCCACATCTCCTGCATCCCAGTGCAAGGGCCATGACAGCTCAGGTGACAGTCAGCTGGAGGATCCAGGTGAACCTATTCCATTTTCATTAAGGGGCTTTTTAAAACCCAGGCACTCTTGCACAGTGAAAGATGAAGGATTGAAAAACAGAATGTATGCCAAGAGGTTGGCCCGGCACGCACTGGAACTTGAAGAGGATGGTCAGGAGTTTCAGGAACCTTACTACAAAGACACAGGAATGTCTGGCAGTCTGTCTGAAGATGAAGACAATAGCTGGACCAGAACTTATCACCTTCCTGTTTATGAAAGATCACATGGGACCAGGGTCACCAATATGGCACCATCCGGCTCCTATGACTCTTTCCAACATAACCTAGGAAAGCACTTGGAGATGGAAGCCTATACCCCATGGGTCCATGCCAGCGACCCTTATCTTGCATACCCAGATCACACCAGGGGAGCAGAACCCCACGCTCTCCATGAAGAGTCCATCGGGGACAGGGAGTTCCCTTCCCTGCAGCTGACCTATGAAGAGCTCAGGGAGGAGAACTGTATGCTCAGGTGGAAGATCAGGAGCATGCAGAGCTTCTCAGAAAGCCAAGCACGAACAGTGAGGAGCCTAGAGAGACGCTTGAAAGCCAATATGGTCAAAGAGGAGAGAGAAGCCCAAGGGTTAGAGTCCCTTGTCCAGCAGACTGAACGCAGTCTCCAGCTGATGACCCAAAGGGCTCTGGAGGCAGAAAATAATGTGGAAAAGCTGAAGCGAGAGATGTTTCTTCTCCAGGGAGAGCTGGAGAATTTCAAGGCAGAGAATGAAAACCTGAGAGCTGGCCAAACTACTGATCTAGGGGCAATGAAGCAAAACATAGACATCGCCCTGCAGAATCTCCACAGGATAGTAAGTGGTGCAAACTGGTCCATCAGACAGCTGGTCTCTGGAGCAGAATTGCTGCATTTTGTTGCTGAACTCCTCAAATCTACAGGCAAGATTTCCGAAGTTGAAGCAGAAGCAGAAGATGGTCTATGAACTAAACTCTCTGCTACTCCTATGGATGAGTGTACGGACTGAGACAACAAGTCTCCCACAACAGCCTGTACTAAAAACTTGCTTTCACATGCTGGAGTGTGTGTGTGAATAGGCAATGTTTGTCCTTCGTAGAAGTACATTTTTTTTGTGATTAAATATAAATTTCAGGTACTGATATAGTTTTAGCTGCTGATGCTCTATTCTGGCATTGCAGCACTAGAAATTTCTCCCTCTCCTCCCGCCTAAATGTGTCTTAACTTTGGGCTACAAGACCCAGTCTACAGACGGTTCTGTGCATGAGTCCATGAAAAGGTTTTGGCTGAATTGACCTGAGTTCTTTTTTGGGACACAGGAGATTTATTATATCCAATACACGGGGTATTATTCTTTAACAGTGTGCACATCCCCTAGCTTAGTTGTACTAGCTGATGTAAAAGATGATCAAAGTTCTTGCTACACAGGCATTTCATCTGTTTGCTGCACCTGCATTTCATCTGTTTGCTTTGCCCCTTTCTATCGATCTGGGCAAGGTAAGGAGCAGACATCTGGCTGCTCTTGCACACAATTACAATGAGCAGTTCTTTAAATCCTCTTTCCACTTTTTTTGGAGAAAGCAACTGTCCAGCCCTTAAGTCTGAAGCCTCTTTGGAACTTCTGCTTTCATTCCTGCAGCCAGGGAGGGGGCAGGTTTGTTCAGGAACTTTTAGGAAACTGTGTCTAATCCAGATGTGAGTTGTGATGTTTTCTTTCCTCTGATATCAGTGTCCAAGATGGCTAAAGGTGCATCAGACTTATCAAGGCTGGCTAAGGATGGATGACACTGGTTGGAGAGGATGCCCTTCCTCTCCTGCCTGGTGCTGACATAAAGAAATGCACTTGAATTACCTGGTTTTTGTCACTTACTAAAGTGAAACAAGGGCAGGATCTTGCGGTCTATATTCCCCATGGTATCATTGAAGACATATATTAGCTTAATCCTAGTAGGGCCGTCTCTGTGTACAAAGTGACTTTTCTTCATTACCTAGACATCCCTCGACTCTGCCGATGAATTTTTACTTACTGACCTCAATTCTGCTGTAGGTTGTCCAGCTGCATAACAGTATTTCTTACACCTGTCTGCACTGACTCTTCTTAAAGATTTGGATGCTGTTGGGTGGTGAGGGAGCTGGTGTTGACAGAGCTCCGTACGGCTGTTTTCGCTTGGATGTGTTTTTTTTTTTTTTTTCTGATGGGAATTTTTGGGCAGTTGCTCACTTTTTTTTTTTTAACCTGAAATATTTTCCTTTTTTTTTTAACCTGAAGCTGGTGAGTTATAACTTGCAATGTTGCTGCCTCCTCATGATTCCATAGTGTCCCTGGTCTAAACAACCACAGTTGATTTGCCACAGGTCTTAAATTGTCCCAATAATCTTGCTCTCTGGAGGAGAGACTGCTGGTTAAACTTCATCCTAGACATGACAACAGCAGTGCTTGTATGTTGGAGGTGTTGTCTGCAACTCCCTACTTGTTCCCTTGCTTCTCTGTTTCTAATTTAGGGAAAGTGGTGATCACCTGTAGCCACATGAAGCTCTGTTCTACAACAGTGATTATGAGACAACGATGGTTCTCTTTTCGACTTCTTCAGCCTTGACAATGTCACCTGCTGTTCCTTTCTCCTGTCCAGGCACAAGCACTTGCAAGGAGTTCCAGACCTTGCATTTGACCTAGAAATCATTGGATTTGACCAAAACCACTGTTTTTGGCAGCCACTGGTTGCTTGTTGGTGAGGCTGGAAGCGAGCAAATGAGCTGGCTGTGTCTGCATTCTGTGCTCTATATTGGCTGCTGTAATCCAGAGGATACAATGTGGGATTAGCATGGGTATACAAAGCCTTTCCTAATCTGTGAGTCATCACCCCTTCACTGCATTTCCTTTCCCAACAGCCCTGGGCATGCGGGATATGTCGTCTCTTGCGTCTTTGGTTTCTTAGTTCTTAGTTCAGGATGGACTGGGTCAGGACATAATACCTGCTGGACGTTCTCCCAGGGCTCTACCGTGGAGACCCTCCTTGGCTGCTCTATACACGACATGTTGCAAGGTCTGTTTGCTCTAGCTAGCTTCTCCTTGGCTACTTCTAAGATCTTCCTTTGCATTAGTCCTTCTTTTTGGCTCTATGAATTGCTTTTATTTCCTTCTTTAGAATGTGGGAGATGTTCTCTGCTCCTTGGAAATAACTGTCTTCTGGATCAGACTAGGCTGCTGTGTTTGTCTGTGCTTCAATAGTCCTTGTGTGTGTGTGTGTAGGTATTTAGACTGGCTGAGCTCTTGTCCTAATGCAAGCCATGATATTAATATCATATGGTTCAGCGAAGGGGCCTTGCAAGCTGCTCAACTGTTGTGTCCTTGATCTGGAGATTGGTGGCTGTCCTGCCCTGCAACTCAGATAAGGGGCTCCAGCAGGCAGGAGAGTGCAGGGACTGAGGGCTCCCACAGTGTGTGCATGAACCAGGTCTGTGTTTGCCAGCTCTTCACTTGCTGCGGGTAGGGCATGGTGCGCTGTCTCACAGAAAACACTATGTCCTTCCCCATCGGAAATAAAAAGGCCGGGAGTTGTGCGCTCTCCAATCTGGCCTGGGACAGACCCTTCTGGGGATGTTTGACAGGGTTTTCCTCTGTACTTCTTTGTAAGGCACATGCCCAGGAGCGATCGCAATGACAGCACAGGCCTCAGCTCACCAGAGGTGAAACCTAGATTCGCCTTGTCCCATATGAGTGCTGCTGCATGAGATCCCAAGCTCGCCCAGCTCCTACCGCCCCCGGCACCTGATGATAAAGCAAGCCATGGGCAGCGTCCGAGTCAACCGGTGAGTAATCTGCATCTCAAGGACTGTTGCTGTCCCTGTTGCCCTGGGTCTCCTTTTCTGGTCCTTCTGACCCTATCTGTGGCCTGCCTCACATTTTATTCCTCTCAAATTACTTGCCAGGTTATTTCCAAGTTAAGGCTCCTTTCTCTTGCTCCAATCTGAAAGATGCCATATGTGTGTGGAGGGGATTCTCAGGTCTCAGCAGGGTCAGCTGCTTTGGGAAGGAAAAGAACATGGACATGGTGCCACACACTAACCTTGGTCAAGAAACCATGGATTTCAACAGGACCGTAGAAGCTTCATGGCTTCTGAGCTATGGCACAAGCACCATTCCTGCTGTGTATGTTTCTCCCAGTTCCTTTTCCAATGAAAAGAGAAAGGTGAATGATTTTGGAGATGTTGGGCTGTCCTGAAGAAACTATCGCATTTAAGTAAGGAGTAGCTGGCAGCAGGGCGAAGGAGTCTGTGGTGAATGACTTCAGCTGACATGCCAGCGCTGGGAGAGGGCTGGGGGTAGAGGAGGTCCTGCCAGTTCAAGGTTCCTGGGAGGCCAAAGTTTGGTGGTCATGAGGGGACAGTCATTTTGGTGGGTCCCTGCGCTTGGAAGGCAGCTGCTTCATTTCCTCAGGGGTCAGAGCATCTTCTGTGCCTATATTCTCTAGGAATATCTGTCAATTTAGATGAAGCTGTGTGTGAGTGCTCAGGAGCTGCTTTCTGCTGGTGGAGGAAAAGAGAAGGGATGACGCCATCTGCAAGGGAGGGGAGCGGCAGGGGCAAGCAGCTCCCAGAAAGGCGGGAGTTGCTCCCAACGCTTTGGCTGTTGATCTCCAAATTACACCTTTAGCTGTGGATGCAGGATGTTGGAGCCACGCTTGTTGCTGTAGCAACAGAATTGTCCTGAATGCAGAAAGTGTATAAACATTGTCACAGATACACAATGAAATCAGTGGGGAGAGAAGAGGAGAAAATAGAGACTCCTAGCCTTATATAATCTCAGGGCTAAAATGTTACTAGACGCCAGGCACTTGCTCCTAAGTTTCTTAGCCAATCCATTTGCTGTCATGATTCAAAACCTTGGTGTCCTTCCTGAGATCAAAAGCCAAAAAGTAGCATAGTGCTGCAAGTTTCTCTTACTTTACTGCCCTATCAGGACTTAAGATTAGATTTAACCTCCTGGTAGCAACACAGCAAATATTGCAGCTTGGCTCCACCAGTTTGGCCAATGCAGCATCCTCATGCAACAACCAAGGACACATGCTGCCATGAACTCCCTCACTACCATGCCATAAGCATGCACCCTGTTCTGCCGGCCATCCATGTTCCTCTTGCCCTCGCTGTCTCAGTTTTTGTTGTTCTTTAGATATTTCTATGTGAAACGTCTGTTTCTTCTCTTCCAGATACAGCATTGTCTCCACTGAAGAGGATGGACACAAAATCTCTGCACTGGGCAGCATGAATGGGCACAGCCGGAACGGGAAGGGCCATGCGCCCCGGCGGAAGCACCGCAACCGCTTTGTGAAAAAGAACGGCCAGTGCAACGTCTACTTTGCCAACCTGAGCAACAAATCTCAGCGCTACATGGCTGACATCTTCACCACCTGTGTGGACACACGCTGGCGGTACATGCTCATGATCTTCTCTGCCGCCTTCCTGGTCTCCTGGCTCTTTTTTGGCTTTCTCTTTTGGTGCATTGCTTTCTTCCATGGTGACCTCAACACACCAGCAGTGGCAGGGGGACCCTCTCTCCTCAAGCCCTGCATCATGCATGTGAACAGTTTCCTAGGGGCTTTTCTTTTCTCAGTGGAGACCCAGACAACCATTGGATATGGCTTCCGCTGTGTGACTGAGGAGTGCCCATTGGCCATCATGGCAGTCGTGGTTCAGTCCATCGTAGGCTGTGTGATTGACTCCTTCATGATTGGCACCATCATGGCCAAGATGGCAAGGCCCAAGAAACGGGCCCAGACCCTCCTTTTTAGTCACCATGCTGTCATTTCTGTGCGGGATGGCAAACTGTGCCTCATGTGGAGAGTAGGCAACCTGAGGAGGAGTCACATTGTGGAGGCCCATGTCCGGGCTCAGCTCATCAAACCTTACATGACAGAGGAAGGGGAATACCTTCCCTTGGACCAGCGGGATCTCAATGTGGGCTACGATGTGGGCCTTGACCGTATATTTTTGGTTTCACCCATTATCATTGTTCATGAGATTGATGAGGAGAGCCCACTCTATGGGATTGGGAAGGAGGAGCTGGAGACAGAAAACTTTGAGATTGTTGTTATCCTGGAGGGAATGGTAGAAGCCACAGCCATGACCACGCAGGCACGAAGCTCTTATCTTGCTAGTGAAATCCTCTGGGGCCACCGTTTTGAGCCAGTTGTGTTTGAGGAGAAGAACCACTACAAGGTGGATTACTCACGCTTTCACAAAACCTATGAGGTGGCTGGAACACCTTGTTGCTCAGCTCGAGAGCTGCAAGAAAGCAAGATGACTATCCTACCTTCTCCCCCACCTCCCAGTGCCTTCTGCTATGAGAATGAGCTGGCTCTTGTCAGTCAAGATGAAGATGAAGATGACGATGAAGTGGGTGTGGCACTAGGAGGCAACACAAAAGAAGAGGGAGGTGTCATCCAGATGATGGATTTTGGAAGCCATCTGGATTTGGAGCGGCTCCAGGCAACTCTGCCCCTAGATACAATCTCGTACCGCAGGGAGTCAGCCATCTAACTCCTCCTGCCTCCCCAATCCTCAACTGTCGCCCTCCATCTCCTCCTCTGTTCTGCACCCTTACATAGATGAAAAAGTCCCTTTCCTACCAAAAACGCTTCCCGTGACCACCTCTCAGCCCCTGAGTACATCAGGTCTTGGAGTTGCTCTGCTCTGACATACTCCGTTTCCCATAAAGACATACTAGCTGGAAGGGAAGATACACTACCCTCCTTCTGGTGTTTGTGCTAGGACCCATTTCCTGACCAGAGACAGGAGAGCAGCACATCTGGTTTATAATCTCTGGAGAGGTGACAGAGTCCATGCTTCTACAGACAGACTGGGAGCCACAGCAATTGGTTCTGCTGCTTAATCAATGACAGACTTTCTGTCCCCTTTAAACATGGGTAGGCCCCATGGCTAACAAGAGTTGTAACTGTCACTAGAGGAGTGATATTTAAGCAATGACCAGATGAGGATGGACAGGAGAGTTTAAGTATACTGGAGCAAATGGGGAAGGATCTTGCGGGAGGGGTTTACTTGCATGTTTATTGCTTGTTGCACATGACTCCTCTTTTTTTGTATATACAACAGATCAAGAACTGAAATCCATATTCTTCCACTGTAAATGCCAAGCTAGGGGGACAAGGACACTGTTATGTAGCCTACACTGCACTCTCCTTGGCTTTTGGCATCTGTCATTTCCAGAAGCAGCTTAACTCTACACAATCACACACAGTTCTCCCAGTCCTTCTGCAAAACACTTTCTGCTTCTCTCCCGAGATGCCTGGTAAAGGAGGCAGGCCCTATGTTTGCACACTCAAACTGCTCACTGGCACAGCACCGCCAAGACAACAGACAACGGACCTGACTGGACAGCAGACACTCTACTTGTCCCTTTCACCTTGTTTGTTCTTCTCCCTGCTGCCATCAGCTGTAAAACTGAATTTGTAACTATTTATTTTTAATAAAGTCTAATATCCCAGGGGGAGGTTTAAAAGCAAAAGAGCAACCCCAAGGCTGCAGGCCAGTTTAGTGACTGATGAGTGGTTTCAGTGCTAGCATCCGCTGTTTGCATGGCATTAGTGCCTGGAAGCTCCAGTATGAGCTCCAGTATGTTGCAAACCTTTATGTAAAAGACCTACACAAAGAGGTTCAAAGAATTTGCCCTGGGAGAAGACATATTGGATACAAAATATATGTATGGAGGGAAGCATTTGTGTTAAAATTATCAGCAGCGATGGGTCAAACATTTCCATCCTGCTCAGCTTGGAAACGACAGGAGTTTTGCCTGAGGAAGGACCAGCTGGGTTACAGATATGCTTGGTGAAGAGGCGGAGACATACAAGACACTGCTCTAGAAGTAGGGTTCAAAACGAAAACAAAACTTCTGCCAGAAGGCATATGAGAACTGGGGGAATTGGAGGGAGGGCATCAGCCAGAGCTGGAAATGTAGCATCGCTTTGCTGTTGTTTCACAGACGACATGAAAATGTGAAGATTCCTTTCCTTTGGGAGCAGCATAAACATTCCTTCAAAACTGCAAAGGGGATGAGGACAGAAAGATAAGCAGGTAGTTAAAGAGTGGCTCTGACAACCAAGAGTTGTGCTATGGAGAACTGGCTGAAGGAATGATCTGACACTTTAATCCCTAATCTACAAAACATGAAATCAGCATCTTGGTATCATTTTGGAATTAGGAGAAGAAGCAAGAGAAGAGAGGAGGAAACAGGAAAGAAAAGAAGGAAATAGAAGGAGCGGGAGAAGCAGACACAGCAGGCAGGCCAAGAAGGAGGAAGGAAAAGAAGGGAAAATGAGGAAATATGTATGGCAGAGTGTTTGAGAAGGAACAGGGATAGACTAACAGGATGGGTCTGGGCCCAGACTTGGCTTTTCTTTTTTGGCATGTAGGTTCTGTTACTGTGGAAAGCTGCCCTGCATGCACACCATGACTCTGAATGTGCCGGTTTAATTTGCATCCTAAACAATGATCTGAAACCAGGCTCTCCAAATTCAGGTCTTTGGCAAACCTTTCAAGGAGAGAGAAAGAAAGAGGAACAAGCAGTAGGATGGAAGAGGAGCAGACAGGTGACAGCTGAAGAGAAGAGCATCAGGAGAGGGGGAAGAGGATGGAAAGGAAATAGTTTCTGATGCTTCTCTGAGTGTGACAGCAATGATTCATTCATCCTTCTCCTCCTGTTCTGCAGAGAGTGGGGACAGGAGCTCATGAATCCTGGCTTTTCAATGTATGACTTGAAACACGGCCTCATTTTCTACTTATTTTCCCATGGGAATCTCTGTCCCACCTCTCCTCTTCATTGCTAATTAATGAAGCCCCTCCTTCCATCTTTTTATTATTCATTTACTTTCCCTGGAGGGAATAAACATGGGCTGGTATTGACCTGCCTTTTAATATAGCTTTTAGAGTCTGGAGCCTGTTACTGGATATGGCAGTGGAAACAAACTAATGGACCGAGAAAGAAGGACTCTGTGTGCCAGGACATGGGAATCCAGGGCACGGCCCGGGACTGCAGCCCCAAGAAGGGGAGCCCACACAGCTGGGTGGGCACACATGGAACAACGGTGTCTTTTGGAGGTTGAACGAGCCTGGTGGGCATCAGGCTCAGGGAATCTGAAGATCGTGCATGCATCCCACGATCACTGACAGTTCAGCATCTGTACCAGTGTGTCCCTGGCAAGCAGGCAATGGTTTGAAGGGATTAAGCACTACTGGCACAATACACAGGGCTGAGCTTGCTTAAATGCCTCAGTTCAGGCACACAGGCATGCACCCAAGTAGAGCTAGGGGCTGGGCACAAAGTTCACACTCACCAAGGATGTGTGTAGGGACATGGCTGATCTTCAGGGAGAAACCTCCCAAGAGAGGTAGGCAAAGATGGGGCAGTCAAAGTGCGCCCGGGACCAGATGCCAGCAAACATAGGGTGGAAGCATTAGCATGCAAGCCAGTGTTGCCACCCTCTGCGTTCAGGCAGCAAGACTCTTTTTTGGGGGAGGAAAGAAAAAAAAAAACAGGAAAATGTCGCCAGCACATCAAGGAAATACGTATCATATGGCCAACTTCGCTTGCCAGACCCCCTCTGCAGCAACTGGTGAGCCTGCTGGCCCTTTTAAGCCATGTTTGACATCAAGACGAAGTAGATGCTGACAGCAGAAGCTGCAGGTTTAAGGAAAACCTGGCTAACACTGTGCCATGCTCAATAAAAATGAGAAAAAGCTGGCAATACCTTTATGCCATTAAAAAGGAGTGGAGAGAGAGCCAATGAGGAGCCAAGGGAAAAGCAGGGGGCGAAAAAAAAAGAGGAGAGGGATGAAAAGAAGAAGAGAGAGGGCCCCTATTTTTAGTTTTGTTTCCTCAGGAAACAAGACTACTGCGCTTACGGTGTCTGCCCATCCATCTGCCAGTCTGCCAGGCCTTGCTGCGTCACTTTTGAACCTGTTGGTGCAATCCGAGTGAATCCCATGGCTGCGCAGCGCCTCAGGGAGGCTCATGCTCTTGGAAACATGAGCGCCTGCAGCCATAGCGCCAGGCATGGAAAGAGATGGACAACTGGAAAGGGACGTGGGGCCTCAGCGTGGGGAGGCCCGGGGAGGTTCAGTCAGCTCTTTGTGGTTCAGGTGGACGATGCCGTTGGCATCATCCCCTGTGGCCCTGGGAAATGATGCGCAGTGGAGGAGGAGCGAGTGCCACGCTGCCACAGGGAGGCCACTCACCTCTGCCCCATGGCAGGCCGCCCCAGCCCTGGCACCGCACAGCCTGTGCAAACGGGCTGGGGGCACCCTGAGGGCTGGGGAAGAAGCATAACCCGAGGGGGCGGCCCGCTGCGTCGCAGTGGAAACACAGCCTGTCCGCTCTGCTGCGTCGCTCCCGGTCACAACATGGCCGCTTCCCTCAAAACTCAGAGTCGTGTGTGGCAGTCGTGAAGGCACAGAGTGCTCCCTCAGCAAGTTTGCTGATGATACCAAACTGGGAGGAGTAGCTGATACCCCAGAGGGCTGCGCTGCCATCCAGAGGGACCTGGACAGACTGGACAACTGGGCGGTGAAAAACCTCATGCAATTCAACAAGGCCAAGTGCAAGGTTCTGCACCTGGGGAGGAATAACCCCAGACACCAGTACAGGCTGGGGACCGACCTTCTGGAGAGCAGCTCTGCGGAGAAAGACCTGGGTGTCATGGTGGATGATAAGTTGACCATGAGGCAGCAGTGTGCCCTCGTGGCCAAGAAGGCCAATGGGATCCTGGGCTGCATTAAGAAGAGCGTCTCCAGCAGGTTGAGGGAGGTGATCCTGCCCCTCTACTCAGCCCTGGTGAGGCCACATCTGGAGTACTATGTCCAGTTCTGGGCTCCACAGTACAAGAGGGATGTGGAGCTGCTGGAGAGAGTCCAGCGCAGGGCTACAAGGATGATCAGGGGCCTGGAACATCTGCCCTACGAGGAGAGGCTGAGGGAGCTGGGCCTGTTCAGCCTGGAGAAGAGAAGACTGAGAGGGGATCTAATCAGTGTATATAAATACCTCAAGGGAGGGAGTGCAGAGGACGGTGCTGGTCTCTTTTCAGTGGTGGCCACTGATAGGACTAGAGGAAATGGCCGGAAACTGAAACATCAAAAATTCCATAGGAACTTAAGGAAAATTTTCTTAACAGTGAGGGTGACAGAGCACTGGAACAGGCTGCCCAGAGAGGTTGTGGAGTCTCCTTCTCTGGAGATCTTTAAAACCCGCTTGGATGCAGTCCTGTGCCACGTGCTTTAGGTGTCCCTGCGTATGCAGGGGGGTTGGACTAGATGATCTCTAGAGGTCCCTTCCAACCCTAAGCATTCTATGATTCTATGATTGTAAGGAAAAACCCACTTCTGACATCTACTGCTGTAAAAAAAATTCAAAAATGCAACTCCCTAGCTAGGGGAAAAGCCGGTCCAGTTGCTTTGATGCTTGGGGTCTTCACATCCTTTGCCCTGGCTGTTTTTAAGCAAAAAGGACCAGGTCTCTTAATTCCCCTCCCTTTCCTGCTGGGGCATGCAGAAGCCAAAGCGCACGGAAAGTGTCAGTGGTGGTTTAACTAGGAGCATCTGCTTGCCACAGGCTCTTCAAGAGCTATGCTGCTCAAACGGTGCGTTTCTCAGGCGGGCCCATGTGGTGAGGTGGTGCAATCACTCCTGGTAATAAGCCCCCTGTTGCCTGTAAGCAGCATTCATGGCCCAAGTGCTTTGCTAATAGCTAGTGGTACTTACAGAATATATACTTCTTATACACGTACCTCTGTATCTGCGTGCCCATATGCATATGCCACACATGCCAGTATAAACTACCCGATGCCACAACTTCATCCTATAGTTTCCCAAGAACACGCGCACAATACACAACACCTCAACTAGCAGCCCTCCAGCTGTGTCCTGGGGACTCGTTTTACCGAGCCTGTGAAAGGCTGTCAGGACAATTCGGCTTGGAAGATTTTAACTGCTATGAAGAAGTGTGGAAATTTTGAGGGAGTCTGCAAATTAAATCTCACAGCCATTCACAACTATAAATACACCCTGTGACGCACAGAAACACTCGATATTTTGGCCATGGCACCAGTGCATGTGATACATGGAGCATCACCTTTCAAGCAGGTGACACTTCCTTGTCCTGTGCTCTCCAGGAAAGACAGTCCTATTTCATGCCAGGGCACAGGATCTCAGTGACGCCCTCCTACAGTATCTGCTGGCGGGAACACTGCTTCAAGATTTCCCCCTAATCCTGAGGTGCTGCAGCTTGTTTATATGGAGGGAGACACAGCTTATCCACTCACAAGCTTTATTTCTTTCCTTGTCTTATTAATGAACAATTTATTCCTTTGATTTATTGTTGAAAGCTCTTCTACGAGAGGAAGGACTTTTTCCCTGTGAATAAGATCCAGGCAGGCACTGATTCAGATCTCTCACGCCGTAGCAACTACTATCACTAGCAACTGCTATCACTCTTGACAGTTTTCAAAGTAATGTTGTTGCTGTTTTAAATGACATTTGAGAAACTTTGTCCGTATTTTATTTTTGGTGACACTTTTAGTCAACCCTTTTGCAAAGAAATGATCATTGGCACCTTTTAAATCACCCCAACCTCGCTCATCGAGATATTTTAATACACACTATGGCTAAAAATATTTTCAAGAAACATAATAATCTCAAACAAGGAGAAAATGGGTTTGTATTTCCACAATCAGGAAATTATTATGTAAATGTCCTTGCTTCGTGGGGAAAAAAAAAAAAAGTTTTTTTTAGCCAGCTCTGTTTTGGTTGTGCCTAGGGGTGCAATGTAGCATACCGCCTTGTTTCTTGCATCCAGACTGAGGATCCCTGTGTGATAAAATCTCTCTTCTACTTATTTCAAGCTTCAGCAGGCCATCTACTTCTTTGCAGAACTGCCTGAGGTCTCTGTCGGCTTTATATGGGAAATATAAAGCAGCCATGGTTTTAACTGCCACAGAATAGGAAAAAAAAAAAAAAAAGTGAGAGAAAAAAAAGAGAAAAAAGAAGAAGAAGAAGAAGAAATAATAAAAAAGCTTTGCCTTCAGAAGCCATTAAGGGCTTGCTCTTACTCCTGCTAAGTCAATGAGACTTTTGTCATTGACTGTGGTAAGTGCAGAATCGGGCCCTAATGGAGTACTACTATTGGAAAACCCCAGAGGCAGCAGCCGTGTGCTAAATCTGCAAAGTTGGGACAAACTATTCCAGGCTGTGGAGAAGGGGGAGAGGGAAAAAAAAACCTGCTGAGCCTGGGCAGAACTGAATTTAGCACTCAGGCACTGCGTGGCATAGGGCCAGGCTTGGAGGGCAATTGCAACAGGCCTTCAGGTAGGTAACGACTGTAAGCATAAGGAAGGGGAGTTGAGTATGAAATCCATAGACTCAGCAAACCGTGGTGTGTTGTCCCATAGTCAGGCAGTGGTAGACTGGCAGCTGACAGCCAGGAGGAGCTCAGATGGCAAAAATTTCCTGGAAGGCCAACACAGTGGTTGTTTCCCCTTTGGCCAAGTTCAAGCCTCCCCAACGCCTGTACATGACTGTCTGCAGGACACGGCACATTTAGGTTTAGTAGCAAGGCTTAAGCTGGGAGAACATCGCCATTGCCTGTCCTAAGAGCACCATCTAGAGAGGAAAGCAAGGCTTGCATCCCTGCAGCTCCCAAATCCATGCAGTGTTTGAAGGCTACACCCAGGGCTGAGCCTTCCCCTGGAACAGCCCTTGGCGCTGAGGTGGCAGGGGGTGCTGCAGGCCAGGCTGAAGCCACACTGGCAAAGCTGTGCTGGGGCTTAGGACGTGCTCAGCAGGAAGTATTGGGTGTCAGAGCTGGAGGTCAGGGATCAAAATGTTTCCTTTCTGATCCTGGAGACAAGGCAGGCTCGAAAAAGGACAGGCGCTGATCTACTGACGTTTTCACAGCCACGCAGCTCTGTGTTAGACCTTTAACCTGTGGTAAAGGTCAGCGCGTCTGACAAATAGGCCACAGCTTTCTGCTCTGCACTATCAGCTATCAGCTCTCTAAAACCTCAGCAGCTTTCACAGAACAGCCTCTGACTTCTGCAGCAGTTAGATATGCTGCCACTTTGATTTCTTCTCCAGGCAAGGGCTATAAGGCTATTCCAGTCCTGAGCAGGACGTAGATAAAAAAGAAAAAGAGTTCAGAGTCAGGTCATTTTGCTGCCGGCCTGCCCTTCAAGCACGCCTCATAAGCTCAGGTTGCACATGCTCAGCATGAGATTTGCTCCCCTGTCTCCATTATTCAGTCCCCTGAAATGGCACTGACAACTTATGGCTGTAGCAGAATGTTGTTGTCATGTCGCTGTCTTTCCCCTGCCACAGACAGTTGGTCAGGACAACTCTACAGTAGGAGAGAGGCAACAAACTGCCTGGAATTGCAGAATTATATGAGGCAGGGGTCAATCTCTTCTACAAAATAACTACTGATAGGACAACAGGAAGTGGCCTTGAGTTGTCCCAGAGGAGCTTCAGGTTAGATATTAGGAAAAATTTCTATACAAAGAGTGGTGAAGCATTGGAACAGACTGCTCAGGGAAGTGGCGAAGTCACCATTCCTGGCAGTGTTCAAGAAATGTGTAGATAAGGCACTTTGGAACATAGCTGGTGGTATGATGGTGATGGGTTTATGGTTGGACTTGATGATCTTGAAGGTCTTTTCCAATGATTCTATGATTCTGTTGACATGACCACGCTAGAACAGGGGATGGTGCACAACTCGAAGGCAGAAGGTTTGCATTACCTTGAGAGTTTTTCTTGTAAGCAGTCTTTTCCTAACCCTTCAGGTCATTAGGAAATAACATTCTGGCTTGCAAAATGCTCAGAGTCTCTGCGCTTTCTAGCAAACACGTGTTCCTCAACCCTGGGCTATTTCCAGTTCCCAGGAAAGCAACAGCAGCAGAGCAGTCAACAGTCCATTAGTATATATACTTACCTTTGAACACCTGCCCTCCTGGGAGGAAATATTTTGTAGGTAATCCTTATGCTCTCTAAGCAGCCTTAGTTCTAGGCATACACAAGAGACTATTAAAATTACGTCAGAATGGAAAGAGGAAATGTGTGTTGCTAAGTGGAATGATGTGATTTCAGTGCTCTGATGCCTGTGAAGAATTTCACAATGGACACAAATGCCATTCTGAAATAGTCTGTCAGACACTGGATATTTGAACTTTAAAAGTTTTTGTCCTCTGATATTAGCAGGATTATTTTAGTGCTGGCCCTGGATTTGAAATAGCACGTCTTGGAACCTGCGAGCTGATAAAATTTGAGTCTCTGACTAGAGTGCATGGATGGAGTTGTTTGAATGTCCCAGCGCTACAGTCACTAAGGCTGATGACACGAGGCCTATAAGATATGAAGTCTAATTACAGAAGCTCTGCAACCAGGAAAATAAGGAGCCTGAAACTGCGACTGACAGGTGATTAGGTACTCAACCAGTAACAGATTCCCTGTGTCCATCAGGGACCTAACAAAGGTCTGCGCATCCTGCTTGGTGTATTGAACAGAGGAGGATAAACTGATGCAGAAGTCCACAGAACACTTTGAAGATACATGTAACATGACCTGCAGTCTGCATGTGGCTCTCATAAATAAAATGAGGAATGAGTTTGAAAGTGGGTCCAAGCACATGACATGTGATGCAAACACTTTATTTTCTGAGTTCTTGTAACTGTTTGATTATTTGTCCCATGAAGAAGCCTCCTGAGCCCTGGGCTCTTTCGTGGGCCCGTTGTGCTTGCTGCTGCACAGTCAGAGGAGAAGAGGCAGTTCCTGTTCCACAGAGCTTCCAGTCTCAGTCAGAAAGAAAGAGAAAGGGGAAGAGAGCAGGCTGACAAGGCAAAATGACTTGCCCAAGATTATGGAGCAGACAGTGGCGTAAGGAGAAATTTAACCTGTTTCTTGAGTTTAACCTGCCACCTCTCTGTACAGCTGAAGATGTCACAAGGGATAAACAAATTTGTACTAGTTCCTAGAATAGCGCCCTGCCTTCCCTGCACCCACAGCTGCAGTGAAACTATGTCCAAGATGCTGTGTTGTGAGGCTCTCTCTGGGTATCGCCCCAGGTAAGATCCCATCACCTCCGTACCACTGCCTGGGACACCAAATGGCAGCTCTGTCGGACCAAGCACAGCACATGTTCCAGTCTTGCTGCCTGCAGGCATCCAGCTGCAGAAGCAAGGAACCATAGTGTCACACTGCATCCCCAAAGTTTACCTGCATGTGGCCTTACAGATACAAATCAGCACTTTGAAATCACACCCAGAAGTCAACAGGAGACTATGGCAGGCCTGGATGAGCATGTCCTGGGGTTCCTCATGAGCAGCAGCACAAGGCGGGGAGGCAGGTGCTGGCTCTGCCAGCTCTCGGGCAGTCCCTAAGCACAGCCCTTTGCAGAGAGAACACTGAGTGCTCTGAGCTGGTCCTGGCGCTGTCACAGGCTGCCCAAGATGCTCTGCCTTGAGAGTGATCCTCCGGTGAGAATTGGTCTTCTAAAGTGAATTATGCCAGACCAAAAGCAGAAACACCCCCGCTCCGCACCCTCACTGCTTGCAGGGAACAAGTCCCCAGCTGCCTCTTGCCCTTCGCTGCGTAGGACTTGTAGTGAGATGGCCCTCTGTTAATTGCGCCCTGTGCCTGGTGTTCAGCTGGCAAGGACAGGCTGTCCCTTCCAGAGAAACCCCTTGCATAAGAATTAAAGAGGAGCCGGGCTGAGATGCTGAACTAATCCACCAGGGCATGCTGGGAAGCTGCATTTTAAGCCACTCTCCCTGCCCTGCCGTCTCCTTGTATGTTGTTTATCTCTCTGTCCCTCCCACAGCAGTACGTGAATTATCCTGACTGGGCAAGCTGGTTTCATAACCGCCTGAGCTGCCTCCCCCTAGTCCCTGAGTCCGCATGGGAGTTGCTCGTAAACAGGAGGCTTTTCAGTTACCACCAGTTTGTGCTGTTGTGAATAACAAGCCCACGCAAATGCTGCTCCCCCCGCCAGAATCCGCACACCGCACACATATTTTGCTACTATGGCCACATGTTCACTCCCGTGGCGCAGGCGCACTCGCCGCAGCACACGCGGACAGGGCAGACTCCTCGCAAGTGCACTTCGCACGCATGTGACACTCATCGATCTCACTAGCACATACCACACAGACAAAACCAATATACATGTGACGTGCAGTCAGAGCTACTGCCCCAGCAGGCTGCACAGGGGCTCCCCCGTTACGGCACGCTCATCACCTGCTGTTAGGATGCGTGTGTGACACTACACCCTCCTCCAGCTGCACCTCGCACAGCTCTTGCAGTCCACACTTGCCACTGGCACAGAGGAATGCAGGGCACATACATACCTGATGTGTTCTTGTAACACATGCCAAACGAGCACCAACATGGGCATCATACAGTTTTTACACACAGGTGATAGGATAATTCAGGTTGGAAGAGGCCTTGGGACATCTCTAGTCCGGCCTCCTGCTCAAAGCAGGGTCAGCTAGGAAGTCAGACCAGGTTGCTCAGGGCTTTGTCCAGTTTGGTCTTGAAAATCTTCCAAGACTGAGACCACATAGCCTCTCTGGGCCACCTTTCCCCATGCTTGATGTCCTCATACGTAAAAAGATTTTCTTATATCCAGTCTGGACCTCTCTTGTTTCCACTTAAGCCCTCTCATCCTCCCACCTCATGCCACTATGAAGAGCCTGTCTCTATCTTCTACCAAGAAGCAGCTTTTCCACAGAGCTGCTCTCCAACCAATCAGTCCCCAGACAGACTTGTTGCCAGATGCTCTTCCTTCCCAGCAATAGGGCTTTGCACTGGTCCTTGCTGAATTTCCTAAGGGTCCTGTAAGCCCATTCCTCCAGCCTGCCTAAGTCCCGCTGCATAGCAGCCCTGCCTTCAAGCACACTGACCAGTCCCCTTCCCCAATTTGGTGTCATCTGCAAATTTGACCACAATGCACTCCACCACCTCCTGCAGGTTATTGTTAAACAGGATGGTCCCAGCATAGTTCCCCCTGGTAGCCTGCTTGTAACCAGCTTCTAGGTAGAGTGCAGCCCATTAACCACTATCGCCTGAGCCTGACCTTCCAACCTGCTTTTTACCCATGTGGTTACCCAGCTATCCAGACCACAAAGCCCTTAACTAGATAAAGCAATTTTATGGGAGACGGTGTTGACAGCCCTGCTGAATTTGAGGTAAACAACTTGCACTGCTCTCCCCTCACCCACAAACCCAAGTCATCCTATCACAGAAGGCAATCAGGTTGGTCAGGCATGACTTATCCCTGGCAATCCATCGTGACAGCTCCCAGTTGCCATCTTATCCATGCACGCAGAACTGTGTTCCAAGAGGACTTGCTGCATGATTTTCGCTGTGACCAAATGGTGCCTGACCAGCCTATAGTTCTCAAAATGAACCTTTTGGCCTGTTTTGAA
Organism: Tinamus guttatus; assembly: GCF_059628265.1. Classification (NCBI taxonomy): domain Eukaryota; kingdom Metazoa; phylum Chordata; class Aves; order Tinamiformes; family Tinamidae; genus Tinamus; species Tinamus guttatus. The sequence continues at coordinate 693,846 of NW_028288973.1, forward strand.
GGCGGATGCAATCTTTGTCTTTATCCTGTTGTCAGGGGCCTCCTCTGATCTCCACGATCTGTGCTTATGTATTCAGCCTTGTCTCCAGTTAGCCTCCCAAACACAAGTGATTTCACAGTTGAATTGCCTCCTATCCAACCAGTCTTAGACTTTTGTCTGACCTGCAAATCTTCCTGAAGGGGAAAATGCATTTCTCACATCTCTGTTGCTTTGCTGCCATTGTTTCTAAGGGGGGAGGGCTGGATTTCTGAGCCCCAGGGCCAAGTTTGGGACTGTGAATCCTCTCCTCTCACTAGAGGTTTAGAGACATTCACACCTATGCCAAAAGCTGCCTCCATTAGCCATGTCCCTTCTGCTCCCATCCCTCCTGGGAGAAGGGATGGTGCTGCCCTAGCTAATAGCTCTGGCCCAAGTGGTAGAAATGGGGAAAAAAAAAAAAAACAAAGCAGAGTGAGGGCCCAACTCAGAAGCCCTTTTCTTTAAAATAAGAAAGCTGGAATTTCTTACAGGGAGATACACTGCTTCTGAAACCCGCTAGTGGGGAGGAATGCAGAAGCCTTGATGAGGCAGAGGTGGTGCCTCCTCTGGATTGCTAAAGGAGGGCTGAGCTTCACAGGAAGGAAAAGCAGCGGGGGTGCAAAAAGGGAAGTCCTACAGTTAGAACATGAGAGAGAAAACATGAGCCCTGTTCCCAGCCCTGTCATTGACTGCCTCCGTGACACCCAGCAAGTCACAGCCACTCTCCATCCCCTGCCCGTGACATGGAGCTCAGAGTGCCAAAGCAGAGTCTGTGACCACTCAGTGGATGCTCAGATGCGGGGGGTCACCCAGCAGGCCAATGAAGAGTATTAGTTTCTGTAACTTCAAGCAATTCAGTCCTGAGTACAACTCCTGCCAAATAACCTTGACCCTATCCTGTAGCTCTCTGCTGTCTGGCCTGGCCTGACACAGCTTTGGCACCTGAATATTCCTGTCTGTTTGTTTTGTTTTCCCATTAGGTCTTATTTATTTATTTATTTATTTTTAACAAAACGAGCCAGCGGAGGTGTAGCAAAGACAACCAGCTGCAAACTGACAGAAGCTGGGAATACTGTGAGGATTAAAAAAAAAAAAAAAAAAAAAAAAAAAAAAAGTGAGGTATATAGGAGAAAAAAAAAAAAAAAAAGGAAAAAAGAAAACAGAAACACTAAAGGCCCTTAATTATAGGCGTGGTGGCCAGGAGCGGCTCCTGCTATTAAGGCTGCCAGTACTTCCCCTTTTAAGACCCTGTTTTTACTTGCTTAGGACTTTGTCACAGTTTCACCTCTTGAGCAGAAGTTTGCCCTAACAACGGACTGCCTCAGCCTGAATTGGATGTATTGATTTAGTTCTGGAAAAAAAAAAAAAAAAAAGAAAAGAAAAGACCTGTGGCTGGGTGCTAGATTTCCTGGGCTGGAAGGAATATATATATATATATGGCTTGGCGCAGGAGACAATAGCCCCAGGTCTTCTGCGCTCTCAGGCAAATACTTGCTTGGCCTTGGGCAGGAAGTCAGGTTTTCTACAAGGGAGGCTGTGTTTTGGCAGCTCCCTGGTATAACACCACTGCTTTTCCCCCGCAGTGTGACCAAACTGTGTATCTTTGCGAAACGCAAGCGGAAGCCTTGTCACAGTTCACAGCTCCATAATATGGGCCTCTGTTTACTTGCCCAGCCCTTCCTCAGCTTCTAAGGGTAGCACAAGGGCATATGGGCCTTGCCACTGAGGAGAAAGGCTGGAGGGGCCCAGAAGGGCTTTCCCTCCTAGCGCTGTTTCCTGCTCCTCTGAGGCAGGCACCAGGCTGCACCTTCCGATGCCTCACGTGGTGCTTCCAGTCACGTCTGGTTTGGCTTCTTGGAAGTCTGGTGGAAGAAGGCCCTTGATTTGAATAGGGAGGGGATGAAACCCAAAGGGAAAGGAACGGGGAAAGGACCAAAAATTTGAGGAAGAGCAAATGAGACCGGGAGCTGAAGCTGGGACTGGTGGGGCAACGGGGTTAGTGCCTGAAAACTGTTGGAGTGACTTGGACTGGCTGAACAGGGGAATTAGGAGCCAGGGAGCAGAGAGCAGGGGTAGTCATGACAGCAAGGCGGGGAAGGGGAACATGAGAGGAGGGGGATTGGCAGGGGAGCAGGAGGAGGGAGGCAGTGCTCCAACCTGAGCTGAGGAACAGGGAGCTCTGGTGGCAGATGGAGACTGGGCTGAGCAATAGGATTGACTGCCCAAGGAGACTTGGACTAATGATGTGGACCAGGTTATGTGAACAGGAGGCAGGATGTGGTGGGAAGACTGGGACTAACTGGCCAAGGATAGGAAGCGTTAGGAGCGTGGATGTATGTGTGTGTTGGGGGGGTGTAATTTTGGATCAGGAAACAACACTAGGAAAGAGCCTGGTAATGAAAGATGAGTTAGGGAAGGGGAAGGGGACAATGACAGAGCCTGAAGCCCAAGACTTGGTGAAAAGCCTAACGAATGGAGGCAAAAAATGGGAAAGCTGGGAGAGATGGGACAGAGGAAGTAACAGATACAGACTGGGACATCTCACAGTAGTCAAGGGGAGCAGGAAGGACAGACATGTCAACTTGTATTTGTGGGACCACAGATTTTCCAGCACCTGAACAAGACGTCATGATTCCCAAGTCTTACTACTCCTGTGCTGTCACCCTCAACACCACCTGGCAGCACGTCTCACCTCTCACCAGGTCTATCCTCACTGGAGACAACAGGCCACTGCTGCTATCTGTTATAGCAGAATACACATTTCTCATCAGTGAAAAAAGTGGCAGCAGCAAGACAGTCCATGGAACTGCCCTTCAATGTCCTCATGCATATGAATTATGATAGAGTCTTTAATTACACAACCACAGACCTATTTTCCACCAAACACCTGCAGAACACAGGTTAGATGGTGCTCTGGGTGAGTCTGGGCTGCGTCATGAAGGAGACTCTTTGCAGGGCACAGCATCATTCTCTTTTTTTTCAAAAGTGTAAAGTAAAAGGGGTGACTCATCACTGAGACAGTTGTGTTTTGGCCAGGATCCCTTCCTCTGCTGCAGATTTCCTACCTGGTGCGGAGCGAGTCACTCAGAGCAACCTCTTCCAGAGGTAGCTATTAACTGTGTTTTATTTATTTTGGCATTTTTGCTTTGTTTTTTAGCAATGTACTATCCTGAGATCCTGATGTCTCATTTACAGGAGTTTTTATTGGTCTCTGCTGCAAGTGCATGGGGACTTGCACTCGACTATACACAAGGCTGCAAAAGGCAGAGTGCTCTGGCAAAGCTCAGCACTCAGTTCAGCCACCCCACATTACAGGCGACTTTTGACCTTACTCCCAGGAATGCTGGGTCCTCCTCTAAAAAGCTGCTCTCTTGCTTGGCATGAGTATTGAGAAGGCAAATCTCTTATTGGTTGGGAAGCACTGAGAAAGTAGAGCATGTGTCCTGTTAAAAGACCCTTTAAATATTAATCATTGTTTTTAGAGTAGGGGCTGAATAGTCTGAAGTTAATAATTGTGAGTAAATGCCTTGAACAAGAAGAATAAAGCAGAAGACCAAACGGCTGACCCTTAAATAATGACATGCCAACCTAAGTAGGAGTCCTGGGACAAGAAACGCATGTGGTCTCATATTGACTGGACCATAATCTATATTATTGCTCTTTTGCCCATGCCTAGGTTTTGAGGATTGTGCTGCATTAGTGCTGGCCTTGCATAGCATTTTGAAAGTGATAAAATAAGCCTTGTGGTTCCTGCGACACACAGATAATCCTGTGTTACACGGAGGAAGCAGAACATCGCTGAGGTGCAGCCCCAGGGTAAGCTAGTGTGGAAGGCAGCCAGAGCTGTGCTCCCTAGGCCAAGAAAAGTTCCTGCAGGCACAGCTCCCATGGGCTGTATGTATCAACTCTGCAAGAGCACAAGTTACCCCAGCCTGGTGAGAATTTTCTTCAGGGGCTCTTGGGCTGCTGAGCGGGTCAACTCTGTTGGATGTGTGTCTTTCTGAGGGGGCCTGACTCCTCCAGAACCTCTGCTCTTGAATTCCAGGTTGGAGATGTTGTTGTTTGTTCTCACTTCATATCTTCTTGCTTTCACTGTCCTTGAAGAAGTGAAGCTTTGATAAAGAACTGGATTCTCTACTGTTTCCCTGGTTCCCCACACTTTCCTAGCACTGACAAGTCTCTCTATGGTCTTCAAAGCAGTATGTCCCTCTATGGATATCGGAAGAAATGGGATTCTCCTCACTGCAGATAAGGCAGAGCTGCCAAATACAATCTGGCAGTTTGCTGAGGTCTGCCAGTTTCCTTGGAGCTCAGTTTTCCCTAAGACGGCTTCATTGTGCTCGGGAGTTTCACAGGGCCATGAACCCAGCTGCCTGATCAGGAAAAATCATACGTGGTGACTTTGGAAAGCCACCCAGCAGCAATGATGTCAATAAACAGGGCAACTCCAGTCCTCCTTTCCTAAGTAAGGAGTGAAATGGCCAATAGTGATAATGCTGGCTGTGTGCTCACTGAGACAAATCCTCCTTGGATACAGCAGCCAGCAAGCACCTTTCCAGCTGCCCCAGGCACTCAGCAGTGCTGGGCAAACTCCCTCCATCACTCAGCCTGCAATGCATTGCACTGGATTCCCACTACAGCACCAAAGCATGAGCACTGTTACCTTCCCATGGTAACAGAAGGTCACTGAAAAGGCCCACCAGGACAGCCATCCTGTGGAGCCCATCTCTTGTCTATCAACTTCAGCAATAGCACTCCCTAGATCACCTAGGGATGCTTTGGCCACCTCCAGACACTGTGAAAGGCAGCTACCAGAAAGTTTTCCAGATCAGGTCCTCCAGTCACTGAGCTAATGGACCTGGACCTCTCTGCAGCATGCCATGACTCTCTTCCAAGCTCTGCACTCAACATCATCCCCAGGAAGCCAGGGAGCCAGTGCAAGGAGAGACTGCTCAGAGTTCATGCTGGCAAGAAGTTTGAGCACGGCTAGGGCTCACTGTTGGGTCTTGGACACTGAGGGCCAGTTTGGTAACTGGAGATGTCCCAGTAGAGACTGAGTGTGGTTTCTGCCAGTGCCTTAAATTTCTTCCCTTTTCATTCCCCACCACTTGCAGTTGGGGTCCAGTTGCTTGTGTTTTTTAGACACTGGGGCAGGAATTACCTGTTTCTTACTGGAGCACTGAAAGCCCTAGTGAAGACAGGGTCTCCACTGGCTCCCACACACAAAGCAAAGCAGCAGTCCCTGGCCCCGGGATAAGTTGCTTCAGAAGGAGAGGTGTAACTAAGCACTGCATGGAGAGAAGCGGTGGGTGTTATTAGATCACACAGTTAACCAGGCTAACAGCATGAAAAGCTTGATTACAATTCAATTAAGGGAATGCTTCTAATTAAAGACTTCTTATTTTAAGCACTAAATGATTAAAATAAAGGTAGCAGAAATGTCTGTACACCTATTCTTATTTCACCCTTAAGGGCCATGTCTATATTTGGGATTTCTTCAGATTCTCTCCTGCCACCTCAGCCCATGCCTTATGCCATGACCACCAAAACAGTGGGAGAGCTAATGTAGGTAGCACCATCCCAAACTCTGCATCCACCTGCCACATCGAGAGCTGACATGGCATCTCTCAAACTGGGGGAAGGCAGGAGAAGGTGCTGAAAGCATCTCGGGGAGAAAAGAACAAACATATTACTAGCTGTAGTGGGGAGAGTACACTGACAGCACCTTCTTTGGTGTAAATGCCAGGCAGTGACACGAGCAACATCTCTGTGCAAGACTCCTGTTCCTCTCGGCATTATCACCCTGGGAACAATTTGTTGTGGGCCTCACGCTGACCCACTGTCCTGGGTGTTTGCCCCTGAGCAGAAGCACCTTCAGACTCTCCCAGGATCTGATTCAGACCTATCCTTCCAGATGCCCTAACAGAATCTCCTTTGCTTGTTGCTTCTGTGGGCCTACCTCATGTTTGTCAGCAAAGGGGAAGTTGTGAGTTGTATTGTGCTTCAGCAAATTCCCTCTCAACTGATGCTCACCTGCTGGGGTAGGAAGGCAAGCCCTTGGCTGAATTCAGCTCCCAGCTTTTTGCAAGGAGCTGTATGTTTTATTACCTATCTTCCCATCTGTTCACTGTTATGTAAGCTGTGAAACTACAGAAGTTCAATGGAGCATGTGTAAGAAAATGTCATTACTATGAAAAACTCAATTAAATTTTAACCTCTAAGAATGGAGACAAAGTTCTGTGATAAAACTAGCCTGAAAGTGATAGAGGGCAGTGGTGTGGATTTCCAGAGCGTAGAGTAAAACAGGACGGTTCCTACATCTCACAGACCCATCAAGCGTTTGTGGTGACTGGTTACAGACTTGCTGGAAGGGAGGGAAGAAGCAGGATTGAGAGGACTGTGGCCCATATTCTTGGCACAACTTAAAGCAAGGCTTTCTGGGTTGCATGATGCTGATGGAGCTGCATGGGATAGTGGAGAGCATCTAGTTCTGCTTCTTGGTCTCAGCAGCCTGTGCTTAACTGTTCATTCCAAACCTCTCAGAAAGGGGCATGTTGTGGGGCTGCTGAGCACAGAGACACCACTTCTGACCCAGGGGTGCAGATTCCTAGAGGCCAGGAGTGAGTGTTCAGAGGGTGTTGCACCACATGCTCATCCTACTCTCACACACTCCCATTTGAACTCTCCCCAGTTAGGCTTATCTACTTCTACCCATGGCCTGACTAAATGAATTGCAGTTCTTGAATTTACAATGACTCTGACGATGCAGCTCCACCCTAACGAGGGCATCTTGATATTGGCAAAGCTTGGAAGTATTTGGCTCTTCCTCTACAGTGCCTATATCTGTTCCCTTATCTCTGCCTTATGTTGACCTCCAAAGTCCTTCTGCACTCCTGGTTCTAGATCTGCACCTCACTTCCACCTTGCCATCTGCAGCCTATTTGCTTACTTAGCCTTTTCCTAAGCATTTTTTGGCTCTGCCTCTCCTACTGCCTCACTGGTGCTTCAGCAGCTCTGAGAGCATCCCTGAGTGCTTACTGAAAAAAATCCTCCTGCCTTTCCAGTCCTGCCTCCTCAAGTGCCAGCGAGGTCCCTCCATCTGGACCTGGTCCAGGTGCCCTTTCTGACACCAGCACAGCTCTTTGAGTCCTGCTGAACACCCCACGGCAAAAGGGTGAGTGGATCCCAGGGCTCACAATGAGTTCCTGCAGTCCTGCTGGCTCAGGGAGGATTCAGAGATGACCTGGTATGTTGTTATGACACGTTCTTATCTGCAGCTGCCTGGATCATTCACAGAAGCTGGATCTGCCTTCACCCGGAGGCAGAGCTGCAAAGGCAAAGGGAAGAAGGAGGTTACAGACACTCTTCCTTTTCCTCAGGAGCCTGGCTTTGCGAGTTGAGCAGGGGTTAAGCCTTGTTAAGGGAAATCAGAAAAAGCCCTGTTATGCTTTGTCGGTTGAATCAACCTAAGCCATGTGCTGCAGCTTTCTTGCTCCTTCATTCAGGCTCCTCTCAGGCAGGCTCTGCCAAAGCACCTGAATGCTCATCTAACATTACTGCCCGCCAATTCCTTGTGCTGCCTCTCCTCTCACCCGCACTAGCCTTTTCCACTTGAGTATTCCCCAGCACAGACCCTTCAGTCACTCTTTGCTAATCCAACCCTAACATCCCACCTCTTCCAACCTCCCTCTAGCCCTCAAGTGCTTCCCCTTCCTCAGCTCTGCTGTTACACCTTAGTGCAGATGAAATACCGCGGCTTCTCCTCCTGTGCCCCCTCTTGCTGCCTTCCTCTCCACGTGTCACCTCTCCTGCCCTGAGCATTCAGTTCCACTGTGCTAACTGTAGCAACGATTGCTATAGGCAGGTGGTCTTCATCTTCAACCCCTTCTTGGTGAAACTTGCCCACTGCTCTTCCTGTGCCTCTTCCTGTGCTTCCCAGAAGAGTGATTGCCCTTCGGCACCCTATGGGGGTAGGAGACCTTTGGTGAAGTGTTGGTAAAGGCTGGCACTGCACCAGTGTGTGTGCTTTTGTACATTTTCCAGAAGGCTTTCTTAGTATGTTTGTGGGGATGTAGCAATTTTGTACACGTTCTGTGTGTTCGTAGATATAAATACATCTTAATAAATGCACCCTAACAAACCTGTGCCCTCACCAGGACTTCAGAGTGCTCCCTGGCTCGTTTGCAGCCATGACTTGGGCTTGTATAGCAGCAGGAAGAGAACCCCAGTTCCCTTCCCCCGAAAAGCCCCAGGCTCCTGACGCTGAAGGGGGAGCCTCGATCTGTGGGGAGTGCCCATGGCGTGGCTCCGAAGGTCCAATTGCATGCGGAAAGGAGCATCCTCACCCAAATGCCTCGGAACCCAGGAGGTATCCTTTGGTCTGCAGCTACCTGTTGGTTGGCACCATCCGTTCCAGCGTGTGCTGCAGAGTTACGCTTATGAGCTGGTGTGTGTGCGCACTTACGTGTACACGTGTGATTTTATGTACATGTTGACGTTCATGAGCACTTTGCCCATGAGATGCCTGGTGTTTCCAAGGGGTCTCAGTTGCAAAGTGCTGACTTCTTCCTAGCAGATGTTACAAGCCAGGAATATCTTTTAACATCTCACAGACCCCCTTGCTAACTCCCTGCTCCACATTTGCGTGCACCCACGTCTGAAGGGTCATGGACATCCCGGATCTGCCCTGGATGGCCACAGATCCTGCCATGGACAGAGATGGGAGGATAGGGCAGGACAAGCCAGCCGAGATGATGAGACCCCACATGCTGGGGCAATGACCCCAGCATGGGGCCGAGGGGAAAGGACACCCCAGAGGCACAGGGGTCCCATGCTGGGGCTGCCCTAACTCCCACACTGCAGTGCCCAGGGCGGGCAGCCACGGGCCCCATGGAGCCCCACGGGGCTGAGGGGTCCTTCCCCTCGGGCGGCCACCGCGGGGAGACCCTCCCCGAACCCCGCGCGTGGCGGCCAGGGCCAACTGCTGTGGGGCGCAAAATGGGCGCCGGGCGCGGAGGGGAGCGGGCAACGGCGGCGGAGCGCGGCGGGCGGTTGCGCCTTTAACGGCGGGCGGAGGAGGAGGAGGAGGAGGGCCGGGGCTGTGCCGGGTGACATCAGTGGGTTTGGCTCCGGGGCTCAATGGAAACTGGGTGAGCGCCGGGCTGTGCCGAGCACACGCCGGCTGCAGGGGACGGCGAGCGAGCGGGCGAGAGGCGGCAGGCAGCGCCGCGCCGCGCTGAGCCGAGCGAAGCGAAGGGAAGGAGGGACGCGCCGGGCACGGCCGCCAGCAGCCCTCCCCAATCCTCCGTCATCCGTCCCGCCGCGGCCGCCGGGCGCCCTGACAGCCGGCGGAGCAGCAGCCCCACACGGCCCCCTTGCCGGCACGGTGCGTATGGGGGGCGCCCGCCTCCATCTTGGGGCGCAAACCCCGGGGGAAAGGCGGCCCCTCCGGCTCTTTGTGTGCGCGCAGGGAGGGAGGCGGCGCGCGGGGGAGGGGAGCGCGGGGCGCCGGGCCGCGATGCGTCGGGCCCGCCCGGGCCACAGCAGCCCCTTTGTGGGGGGCGCCGCGGGGTGGGGGGCGCCCCGCGACCGGGCCGTTTTGGGGGCGCCCCCCGCCGTGTCCGCGGCGGGGCTGCGGGGAGGCGGGTGGGCACCGCGGTGCGGGGAGGGGGGAGCGGGGCTTGTTTTTAACGGGGGCCCCGATGTGTCCCCGCGCGGGGCGGGCGGCCGCTCGGCGCCGGCCCTTTGTAAGCGCCGAGCGGCCGCAGCGCCGCCCGCCGCCTCCGGTAACCGGCTGCGGGGGGGTCCCGCGCGGCCCCTGCGCCGGGGGTCTGTAAAGCACCCGGCGGGGAGAGGCTGGGGTGAGGGATCGGCCCTCGGGCTTTTTTGGTGGTTGTTTTATTTTATTTTATTTTTTGTGGGGGGGGGGGGAGGCCAAGAAATCTGTATTTCCTTTTGTGCACAGCGGAGATTGGCGCGGGGGGGAGGTAGGGGGTTTATGGCGAGCGGTTTTCGTCCCCCCGGCCCGAGGTGACGGTGGCGAGGAGGGGGGAGGCGAGCACAAGTCCCGTGCTGTCCGCCCCGGTGGCGGCCCTCCCTTTTTTGTTACCCATCGGGGAAAATAAAGGCCGGAGTAAGGCTGCCTGGGGTAGTGCTTCGCCTGTAAGGGCTAGGGAGGGGTATCAGAAAGAAATATGTATAGAGAGAGAGCATATATATATAGTATGTTTATGTATATATATATTTGTTGTTCTTGCTATTGTTTTGTTTTCCTGTTGTGGCCCTTTCTTCCTAAAACATAGTCTAAATGCATGTATTTGCTCTGTGAGTAATGTGGGGCTCTTTATTTGCTCCCCCCTCCCCAGCCAAGTATCTGCTGCTCGATCCTCTCCTTTTGTAACTGTGGAATAGGTTGGGGGGGGAGGGCTTGTGTTTGATGTTTTTGCATATCAAAATGTTATTTTTCTCCCCCCCCCTTTTTTTTTTCTTTAACCAGCTGATTTTTTTCCTGCCTCTTTCTTTCTTCCCTTCCCTTCTCACACACACACAAAAAGCCAGTGTAGAGCATTTATGATCTATGGGCAAAGCAGCCCCCGCTCTACACACTTCCCCTTAAAGCTGGAGCCGCGTTGGGCTCGGCAGCCTCCATTATGTAGCTGCTGAACTCGCTCTGTATTTGGTTTTCTCTGCCCTTTGGTAGCCTAGGTATCTTCTCACTTCATACCTCTCCAGGTGGGGCTCAGATAAACTCTTTTTTTATTATTATTATTATTTGAAATGGTTTACATGTCCTCTGTCGGAAACTGTGCTGACACACCAGGGTGAGATCAACTATATTGTGTGTTTATGTAATGGCCTTTGTGCCTGTACGTAGGTATTTTTTATATTATATAAAACGGGACTAGTGCAAAACCGCGTGTGTGGAACCAACATGGGTGGCCGTGTAGTATTTTTGAGGCTGTGTAGTATATTGTAGGTGTCTGTGTAATGTGGATATTAATGTATGCAAACACTCATGCAGAGCACACACTTGCTTTAAGGGTGTATGTGTGTTAATCCCTTATGGAAAACTAAATGGTTTAACTAAACGATTGCCCTGCAGCCCCTGGGAACATTGCCTTGGCTGGAGAGTGCAAGAAAGATGGCAAGGCAGGGGGGGAGTAAAGTCTGGTGTTGGGGTAATTTTAAATATATACGTATTTTATATACATGTACACACATACATGTATAGAGTATATATAACCATGTGTATACATACATTTTTTTCCTTGTTCTTTCTGTAATAGCAGACCTGAAGATTGTATAAGGCAGAAACTGTGGAGGGTAGGGGGTATATGTGTGAAGTACAAATCTGGTGCATGTTTGAACTCCTGGGGTGTTTTTTGAGGGGTGTCTGTGTGTCTCATGCTCCCTTACTATGAATCCATACTATTGCTATTTGGCTATCTTCTTCCCAGGTTTTCTGAGTGTGTGTATATATATGTGTGTGTGTGGTTGGGCGGGGGGGAAGATAAGGCAAAATGACAGCTGTGCGTGGCCATGATTTTTCACTCCATTATCCCGCTGTCCCCCACTTCACCCTGGAGCATTTCTGAGATTCCCTTTTGGAGCCTGTTGCTTAATCAGCTGGAAGGGCTGCTGCCTGGGTGTGCGGGGAGCCCTTCTTAACCTGGCTCCTGCCTGTCCCACAGGGCTGGAAACACGTTTGGGCTTGGGACTGTGGCAACGCAGAGCACCAGGCGCCCGTGCCTGGCGAGGGGCCCACCGAGGCCTCCGCAGCCTCCTAGGGGAACTCGGACACGAGCGCAAACGCTAAGGCAGCCATAAAGGAAGCAGGTTAGAGAGCTGCCCTGGTGGTTGCAGGTTCCTGGGGACACAGACCTTTGATCGTTTATTGGAGTATGAGCCTACGCGAGTCGCCTGTATGCTAATGTGGCTATAGGGAACAGCGGGCAGCGGATGGAAATCGTGTCTGCTGCTGCGCCCTCACACAGGTAGGGCTGCCTCCCTGCTTCGCTTCCCAAGGCTCTCCCCACGTTCCTCGTAGTAAGTCACAAATAGCCACGGGGTTTTGTCGTCTTTGGACGTACAGAAACCCACACGCATAAGTAAATAGTAGGTTAGGGGACTCCACCTCGAAGTGTTTTGTATGTGGTTTCTGGTGACAGGAGCTCTGCTTTCAGGGTTCACAAATGTCCCTGAATGCCTTGATAGGATTATTTTCCTGCACGTCTCTGCAGCTCGTCCATTCCTCTCTCTGTAATCCCATCTCCCAGGGCACAGGCAGCAGCTCTCAGTTTGTAGTGTGCCCAGAATCCTGTAGCTGTGATTGTGTTGTGTGTGTGTGCACGCATGTGTGTCTCACACAGAGCCATTCCTTGCATCCGTCTTTCCTTCAGTGGTGCTTCTTTCTCACCCTGTTTCAGCAAGAGAAAGTTCTTCTCACCTACTTGTGAAAACATGAATCATTCCTCACCTTTCCTGTCCCCAACAGACTCTGTGTCTGCATTTTGTACACTGATAATGTGGCATTGTATAAATTAAGTGTGTGGCAGATTTTCCTAAAAGGAGTCACGTTCTCTGTGTTGGTGGCTGTGGAGGGGAGCCAGGAAAAGGGGCTGTTCACAGGGGACACTCTGGAGCTACGTGTGGCAGAGACCTCTGCAGCAGCAGGGCATGGTTGGGATTGGATGGTGGGAAAGACTCGGTGTCTGTAGTCCTTTTACCTAGTTGGTTTTCTGGGGAAGGCGAGTAGGGCTAAGTCTAGGCATGTTGATCGGGTATAGCAGGTCAAAGGGTTAGCTAATCACCTCAGGTAAAAAGGAAGGGGAAAGACCTGAGCTGCAAAAAACAAGGTGTCAGCAGACCAGGCTAGATAACACGGGGAGGCTGTGCTAGAGCAATGGAGGCTGTGATCTCGTCAACAGAAGCATGTGGAGATAAGAAAATGATGTTCCTAGTCTGTTTGGGCCTCGCCAAGCTCAGTGTGCTGTGGTGTTTGTTCTTCAACTCTGCCAGCCCCCACCCAGGGGCCATGGAGCTGCTCGCAAAGAGTCTTGTCTTTCAAAGCCCTTGATTCCGGTATTAACTGCCCCAAGGCGCAGGTCTGGGCCTGGTGCAGAGCAAGCTCCTTCTCATGGGGCTTATGTCCATCCTTTATGGCCTCTCCTGAGGTTAGAGTTGTCCTGGTGCTGGTTATTTTAGGTTACTCTAGAGGGAGGTGGTACTGCTCCTCATAGTTTGAAACAGTTCCTCACTGAAACCTCTTTAGGAAGGATCTCCTACTGCCCCAGTCTCTGGGGAAAAAAATGGTGGGAAAGAAGTTCAATTTTTCTGCCTTCCCCTAGAGGGAACATAGTATTCCTGAAAGGGTCCTTTTCCTGCAGTATTTCTAAGCTCCTACTGTCCCTAGACACGTGAGATACAGACCAGTAATAAAGGCCATATAGAAAACAGAGTATTTGAAGATAATAACTACACCCAGACTCTGGAGTACTTGATGAAATGACTAACCTAAGTGACCAGGTCTGTTCCGTGGTGTTTGTATTGATTCAATTCCTGCTTCTGCTTCTGACTCTGCCCTTTGCTTTTTTTTTTTTTTTTTTTTTTTTCTTTCAGCACGACTGAACCATGGAGCTTCGAGTGGGGAACAAATACCGTCTGGGCAGAAAGATTGGCAGTGGTTCCTTTGGAGACATATACCTGGGTGAGTGTGTGTGTCCCTGCCCATGTACCTGTGAGGATGTGTTTTTCTCATGCTTATTGATATTTGTAGACACCTCATAAGGTTGAAATGGTAAAGATAAAAATGAGCATCAAGGAATACTACCAATTGCTGTTGACTTTTGATGGTAAAGGGAGTGGAAGGAGCTCGGCTTCGCCTTATGGATAGTGGAGTCACACTGATGTTTGGTCAAGCTGATTTAGAGTTGGACTGCATATGGCAAATTCGTCGTACACCCTGTGCAACTCTTGCTTCCTTTTCCTGAGCTTGGGTGTGTGGGAGTATAAACTCTTTAGAGAGTTGTTGGTGGAGAGGCTTCAGAGTGAAAGGAACGAACTGGCGGGGTGGTTAATAATGGTCCACCGAAGTGGCACAGCAGATCTGAGAGAGAGAGAGAGATCTGAGACAAAGAGGTGTAAAAGAAGTCAGAGAGGCTGTCCCAGGGAAAGTGTACAGGCCCAGGGCTATAATGGGTAGGATGAGATTAAGAATTACTGCTCGGAGTTGTATGGAGCAGATAGATGGCCTTTCGTGAAACCCTGGGTTTCCTCTTACCGTGAGACTTGCAGAAGGTTCTCCCTGATGCCTAGAGGACTTCCTGATGGTTTGCTCACTGAGGTTTTTACTGGCTCAAACCATGTGGGACTGGATGGGTGAGACAATCCTGCAGCCCCATTAATGCCTCTCTCAGAGCGGGAAACCCTTTGCTTACTGTACACTCAGCACCATTGCCTTTTCAGCTATAGCTCCTCGGGGCCTTCTGCTTGCAGTGATTATCACATGTTCCTTGACAATTTCTTTGCTTGAGTTGTATTTTGTTTTTCCCAGTATATCCAGCATTGCTCTTTTTTGCTGCTCTTTGATATCTATATATACTTTTTTCTCACAGTCTGTCCGTCTGCTGAGCAGAGTGGAGCCTACGCAGCATTTTAGGTGTGGCATTTCCAGTGCTGGGCAGCAAAGGGCTACCCTTGGAGTGATCTGTAATGTGATGCCATTGCACAGAGTGCTTTGGGTCTCCTTGGCTTTCCCATCACCAACACAGTGTCATGTTGCAGAACTGGCCCTCATGTGCTGACAGCTGTATTGTATGAGAGCTCTTCTGGGCTCTGCAACATCTCTCAATCCCTTCCCAAGTTCCTTTCAGTGAATACTTCTGGTTCAGATTAGTCTTCTCCATGTTTGTAAATCACTTTCTGTTTTCTACCTCTGGCTTTTATCTCCAGTTCTTTCTTGCTTTATTAGTCTCTCCTGATTGGTGTTGGCAGCTCCTCTTGATTAAGTATCCTGTGGGAATCATCACTAACAGGCTTTGTTGCCACCTTTATCCAGATCACGAACAAAGATGATAAATAGCAGATCTGGGATCCCTACCCACTGTACGCTGCCATCACTGCAGCCTGCTCCTCTGTATCACTCCTTTTTGGCCCTTCAGCCAGCCAGTGTTTCGGGCAACAGCGCTTTTAATACCCAGGTGTTGGGGAACAAGGGATGATAACAGGGGTGGGGGGGTCACAGCATTTTCCACCTATGCTGATGGGCTTGAAGCCTCCTGGACCTGCTGTGAAGAGCTATAAATGTCAGAATCTTAAAAATGTGAAGAAGGGAGGTACTGAGTGGAAAGGCCAGACCCTGTGTTTCTCTACATCCTGACAGCTCATGCACCTGTATAAAGGGGACTTTAAAAAACGCTTACTCTGGTGTGGGGCTGGGCCCGTCTTGCCTGTGACTAGAAAACTTCAGAAGCAGAGGAAGCCTCAGTGCTACAGT
This sequence comes from Tinamus guttatus, assembly GCF_059628265.1. Lineage (NCBI taxonomy): Eukaryota > Metazoa > Chordata > Aves > Tinamiformes > Tinamidae > Tinamus > Tinamus guttatus. Next base: position 709,357 of record NW_028288973.1, read on the forward strand.
AAGCACAGCAGGATTCCTGAGTTCAAATTGCAGAGTTCAACCAAGTTACTTGAATTACAGTATCAAAGCTCTTGTGATGCTCATTGAGGTGCAGGGCAGTGTGTTCTGAAGCAGCGATAGCGAGACTTGGTGGAGCCTGGGTGCCTCCCCAGCCTGGAGGGATGGGGCATGTAGTCTGTGGTGTGTCTGGAGGACGCTTGTGCTCATGTTACCCTCTCGCTGTCTGCTTCTCAAACAGAGAGACTCATTCACCAGAGTTTCTCTCCTGCACCAGATTTGTCCCATAGTTCTCATTTAATAATGGTGTGGAGATAGAACAGGGACAGACAGGCTTTGTATGGGATGGTGTGTGTGGGTTGTATGGTATATTCTTAACTTCCCTCTTTCAGAATACTAATGTTTACCTGCTCTCCATAACCAATGGGTACTGTGTGTCATGCTCCTTGGGATTCATTTTTGGATTTCCTGTTGGAAGGAAATTTGAGCTTCTGTGTGGACATAGACAAAGGACAGACTACTGTAAATCCTAGGCTGAGTCTCAAATAGCAGTGGCTTGCTTCATGTTCCACTTTGAAGGATATATGCACTGAGGGGCAGATTCCCCCTGAACTGGCTGGGGAGGATGGGAAGCAGCAGCAGGCTGTCCATGGGCCTTGGCTACCCTGTTTGTCTGTAAAACATTTGCTTGGACAAATGAAACCCAATTTGTAGAGGAGTTGCTGAGAACTTTGGGCTATCAAAGAGGCAGGGCAGGAATATCCGGGCTTACTGCTGCTTATCAGGGCTGGGACCCACCAAAGGAGCCGTTGGTGGTGCCAGGCTTCAGCGTGATGGTGGAGAGGAACTAGGGATCACGGGATGGATGTGCTGCAGACAAAGCATGCTGGGACACTGTTGCCTTTGGACAGTTCCTGCTTGCAGGCTCCTCCCTTGCGGGGAGGGGAGCGCCTTTCCTTTGTTTCCTGGCCTGTTAACTCTCTCTCGCCCTATCTGACTTCTTCCATCTGTTCAGCAGCCGTCCTTTCTCCCGTTGCTAAGCTGGCAGGAGAGGAGCGGGGGGTGGGAAGGGCTGTGGGGAGAGCGGAGACCGTGTCTGTTGTCTTGCCCGATGCGAAAGGAGGGAGGTGTTTATTGTATCAGGGAAGCAGCGAGGCCTCTGCTCCGAAAGGAGCCTGTTTAGCAGGTGACATCGTATGTCTCCAGGGCCCCATTTTGAGCAGCTCATGATGAATGACTTGAATTTGCGCAGCCCCCACAGCTGAGCGAGACTGGGGGTGGATGTTAGGAATTATCCCCAGTCCTACATGCGTCTCTCGGCTGGCTGGAGCTAGGCAGTGTCTGCAGCAGTCTGAAATGCAGTGCTTTCCTGCTGGAAAAGCAGCCTCCCAAGAAAGAGCAGGGAACTGTTGCTTTTGTGTTCATATCCTTTTTTTTTAAAAAAAAGATGGTGGCGAAAGCATGGAACAAAGGATCGGAGACTCCTGCCCTCAGCTCCCTCCTGGCTTTGGTAGAGGGGGCTGAGCTCGCAGTGCTCTGTCGGTGCCCCCTCAGCAAAGAACTGCTCCTTGTTATGTGTGTTTGGTCTGGGCTTTAGTATTCCAGGCTGCCTGGCTGTTTCTGCTTTCCCTGGGAGACTGATGCCAGCGCTTGGGCTCTGGAGGATGTGGGTCTGAAGGCCATGTTGGCCATTTGAAGGACATATGTACGTTTTGCAGAGTCCTAAGTTTTCATGATGTGTCCCCCTCCACCCCTTCACTTTTCCTGTTTTATATCCTCACAGATGACATACCCCACATGCAAACAGTCTAGGGGTTCCTTATCGTCTTCTCAAATGTGCAGGGTGACATGGAGATGAGAACACCTTCATCTTTCCTCTGTTAAACTTCCTGGGAGTGTCGCTCAAAAGGCTGCTGCATCCTTGCTGCTGCAAAAGTCAGCAGGACTCATGACCGCTGGTGTGTCAGCGGATGGGATAGAATAGGGAAGGGAGGGAAACACTCCTACCTTCTTGAGTAGCTTGGGTGCGTCCAGGCTGAATGACATACAGTGATTCAACACAGTATAAAAAGTAAAGAGTAGTCCTGGACCATGTTCCTAAGGTGATCTGAGCTTCTTTTCCTCCTTGCACTCTTGATATGTTTAAGAAGGTCTTGTGGTGGAGTGAAAGGAATAAATATATTACTGGACAGTAGTTTGTAAGTGGAAAATGTCAATGTCTTTCCAAAAGTGACCCTTGGGCAAATGACTAGTTCTAAAGAGGACTTTCCCTCTTCCCTCTGCTGGATCTTGCGTGAAAACATTTATTAAGTTCATCCTGTTGCTCCTCCTTCCCCTCCCTCAGAGCACCCTAAATAATTCTTCTCTCTCCTTAGTGTTTACAGCCTTCGAATACTTGCAGGCTGTTGTCATGTCCCATTCTTCCTCCCCACCCTTCTTAGCTGTATCTCTTGTCTATGTTACATATTTAGCTCTTTTAATCTTTCTTAGTAAATCAATCCCTCTAGGCCCTGATAGTTGTTGTTCCTCTCCTGCAAATTCCTCCCAGCTTGTCTGTCTCGACCTGACACTGCAGCATCGAGCTGATGTCTTTTTGCTAGCAGGGAGCCCTTAACTAACTATCTGTATGCTCAGTGCCAGGCCTCTTCAGCAAGAAAGGGATCTTCCTGGGTTCCAGTGGAGAAAGAATCCAGTAGTGTGGAATTTTCCTTTATCCCATTGGTCCCTAGTTCTGGAGGTGGTGTGTGAATGAAAATGGATCTATTCGCACCCATTTCTGTGGACTTTGAAATTTGAGGATGGGAAATTCGGAGAGATGAGGAGGCATGATTAATCTGATCTACAAAAAGCAGCTTTTTTTTTATCTACAAAGCACCATCTTCAGCTCCAGCTTTTGTTCAGCCTTCCAGTTCTACAGTAGTTCATTTTACGACAGCTTTCTTAAGCTGTTACTTCTGCTGCTTCATGAGCTGTTGCTTCTGATTTGAGTTTCAGTGCGACTTCTAATAATTCCTGATATGAGGAAGGGTTTGTGTGTGTATGTGGCATTTGGTGAGGGAAGAAACAACTCCTGAGTGTCATTCTTGTGACCAGTGTACGGATCTTTCAGTTCTTTCCATTTTAGGATGATGTGAAACATCTGGAATCCTCTCAGCTAATAGGAGGAAAAGACTGTCCCTCCTTTGACACTGTGCTCTGGGACCAGAGTGCTGGCTTCCCTGTCTGGCAGCTCGCTCACTTTTCAGAAAGAAGCATGTGGGGAGGCGGCGTTTTGTCACCACCAACTATCTAGCAATACCTTTGACAAAGGCGTCCGAGTGGCTTAATTCAGGACTGGATTTGGTTTATTTCGTCACGCTTCTAATTTTGGATATAGCAAATGTTCTTGTGTTGGCAAAAGATAAAGGTATTATTAAAGCCCTGGGGAGAGGGGGAAGCTGGGGATTTGGGTATTGGCTGTATTGAGCAGGTCAGGGCTGTAGAGAAATCGGAGGTAGCTGGGAATGTTAACAGTGTCTCCTCCTGAACTAATTGGCTCTGTTGAAACTGTGTGGCTTCTGGGACCTGAGGTAACTAATAATTTTACTCAGGAAAGATGTACTCGATATCCCTTTCTGGGTGGTTGGCTTGGTTCAAGGGCTAAGTATATGATCAAGGATAGCTTAAAAAATCCACTCATTTTTAGTTACTGCTGATATTCATTGTCCTCCCAAGGTTTGTCACTAAACCTGTTGAGATAACGCGTCGATTTACAGATTGCAGAGTTGTTGTTCTAGCCTGTCTGCAGGATGAGAGCCGGTTTCCTCTTCGTGTGCCTCACTGTAGGCTTGTCTTTGCAAGTGGCAGTGCTAGAAACTGTGTGAAGTTGAAGTGGCTGATTCTCATTTCTGTCGCAGAGAATAAATTTCAGGCTGTATCCTAAGAGTTTGGCATCTGCATGGGCCTTGTTAAATGTGCGCAGCTTCGCTAGGAGCTTGTATAATTGTAACTTCACCCTCATTTCTGTGCAGGAGCCAATATTGCGACTGGTGAAGAGGTGGCCATCAAATTGGAATGTGTCAAAACCAAGCATCCCCAGCTCCACATCGAAAGCAAATTCTACAAGATGATGCAGGGAGGAGGTGAGAGGGGGAGGAAAGGATGGGCCCGGGGGAATGCTTGAAGAAGGAAATTGTTCTGGAGGGTCTTGGAAAGAAAATGGCTTGGTATTGTATATGGTCGTCTCTGCAGGCGATGCAGCGGTTTTCTTCTGTTCCCAGGGCTTATTTTTTTTTCTTCTTTTCCCAGTGGGTATCCCCTCCATTAAGTGGTGTGGAGCAGAGGGGGACTATAACGTGATGGTGATGGAGCTCTTGGGGCCCAGCCTGGAAGATCTCTTCAACTTCTGTTCCCGCAAATTTAGTCTCAAGACAGTTCTGCTCCTGGCAGACCAGATGGTGAGTTTCCTCTGAAAGCATTTGTGCTTCCTCTCCTTTCCTGTGCCTTTTCTTCCCCATCCCCTCTGCTCGAGAGCTGTTACATCCCAGGCTTTCTCATTTAGCAGCAAGTGGCTTCCGGGTTTTTCCTTCTTGATGAAGCTGGGAGCCCAGAAGCATCTCTGGCTCTTCCTATCCTCATCCCTCCTGCCTTTTCGCCGCCTTTCATCCTGTGCTAGCACAGCATGCAGAGATGTTTTTCACCATGAGGTGAATGGCTGATACTGCTACCTCTGTTGACTCAGCTTGCTCATGCCTTGAGTTTAAATCCCTTAGTTGTTCTGGTCTTTCTCCTTACCCAGTCTGCCAAAATTTGAAAGTTGACCACTGTAAATCCTGTAGCTCAGATTTTACTAGGTGGTACAAATTTGCTTCCTGTCTATTTTTGTGATGTTAAGTGATCTATGCAGCCTGAGGAGTGTGCTGGTGTGCAGGCTTGTTTACTGCCTGTATACAAATCCTGCTTCTGAAGGATGGGAAAGGGCATTTTTCCTCGGCTGCCATCTCTGATGCTCTCTGCAATGCGCCCTCTTCCTTACTCTAATAGGCCCTGGTAGGTTTATAAAGGTGCAGCTATCAGGAGCCTCTTTCTCACTTTCCCACTATTTCTTCACTTGCAGATCAGCCGTATTGAGTACATTCATTCCAAGAACTTCATCCACCGGGATGTGAAGCCAGACAACTTCCTTATGGGGCTCGGCAAAAAAGGCAACCTAGTGTACATCATTGATTTTGGCCTGGCCAAGAAATACCGAGACGCACGGACCCACCAGCACATCCCTTACCGGGAAAACAAGAACTTGACCGGCACGGCCCGCTATGCCTCTATCAACACCCACCTGGGAATCGGTGAGCCTTGTGTCGCATCTCGAGGCTGCTGTCTTTGGGACGTGGCACCCAGCAGGACGAGCGGTGGCTCCTCTGTTGGAGGGCACAAAGCTCCTGTGTCTTGGGTTTGAGCTGCTTCTGGCACATGGGAGGGGACGTGGCTCAACAAGTGGGGCATTGGCCTGGGTGACCGTAAGGCTCTTGGGCTATGCTGCTGGCTTGTGCTGAGATCGTGGACAAACAACTTAATGTCACCCTGTTGTCCCTTCTGCCTTTTGTGTCACATGGAACTTCTGAATTGTCTCCTGGCATGCGTTTCCACACTGCTTAGTGCAGTGGGACCCTGTGTCAGCAGCAGGGATGTGACTTCCCCAATTTTACTGCTACTAACTCTGCCTTGTATAATTTTTGCAGGCTGATAGATGTGTAATGGAGATGTCATAGGTACTAGGTCTTTAGGGGTATGTGTAATTGAAACTTCTCTTTTGTTAGTTCTTCAGTGCCTTTGTCAGTGGTGTTTGCTTCTTGTTTTTGGGTATTTATTTAGCCCAGAGTTGGAGGATAACCCAATAAGAGTTGGAGGATAGAGGCCCATCACAATAGGGTGATAGCCCTGTTGTCCACCACTGAGGACAGATGTCTACTAGAAATGCATAAGAAGGTGAAGATGGAAGGTGTGGGAGGGAGTTTCCTGCCTCCTGAATGTTCAGGTTTTGTGCCATTGATTACTGGCTTTCATGGGTCTTCAAAGTGCATAGGTGCTTGGGAACCAAACTGCCTTATTTGCCATGGAGAGAGACTGTGTATTAGCCTGAGGGAAGTAGGGCTCTAAGTAGAGCTAATAACCGTGGCAATAAACTGGGCAGAAAAAGTTCAGGGAGTTCGGCCGGATCTCTGCTGCTGATGGCCATGGGCATCGTGCCTCTTCTGTAGATACTTGCACAGATCAGTAGCTGGTACTTCCCTTAAATCCTCCCAACTCCTGTGCTGGCAGCAAGTTCTTGAGTGAGAAGCTCTTTCCCAAAATTGTGATTGCTGCGAGGAGCAGGGATGAAGGCCTCTTTACAGTTTTCTGTTCCCTGAGTGCCTCTTTCCCATGCTGACCCTTTTTCCCCTCTTTGACTGGGCTTTGCCTATCAGCTGCGGTGTGAGAGTTTCATAGTTGCCCACAGGGTCCTGATGAGAAGCAGTGTAAGTAACCTCTGAACAAACTGACTTTGTTCTGCTGTTGGCTGGCAAATCTGAGCAGCAGAAATTGAAGCTGCTTTGTCGTCAGACTCAGGGAAGCAGCTCCTTGTACTTGCAGCTCTGTTTGCATTTCGAAGAGCTTCTTCTGAAAAGCGTAATCTGGGAATTTGAAAATTGGAGTGGAGAATCCTTCCACAGGATTTCACATCCTCTTTTTCACTAGGGAAAGCTTCCTATTTCCCCCCTATTGCAGATAACTTCTCAGGAGAGGTAATCTGTGACATTACCTGCAGAAAATACAGCAGTTTCCTGATGTTGTTTTTTTGTAGTATGGTATAACTGCAGACTGACAATGTTTCATTGCATTGAAATGGGGAGCACTGCATGTTGAGAGGGGGTTGTGATCCCCTGACCTCTTCCACGTGGTAAAAATAGTTCTTGTAGAGCTCTCTGAGTTGGCCTCCTGTATTTTCGCCTGACCTGCTTATATATAACTGACTCTCCATTGAATTCTCAGTCAAGATTTCCACAGCCATGGTAACTACCACAAGGAGACAGGCACAAAATAATTCCCACTACTATGTCTGTCCATCCTTTTGTGTGTGCTTGCTCTGTCTGAACCAAGCACGAGAGGCTAAAGGTCTTTTGTATTTAGGGTTGTTTTTAAGGCCCTTATTACTCATACTACCCCTAACTTAGTCCTTCAGCAGTGGCACTTGACTGGTGTATCAAACAAACAACGTCTGAAGGCTAATCCAGGAGCAAACTGCAGATGCCATCGATGTGAGCACAGCAGTTGCTTTCCTCATCCCTTTTGCTCCCAGAGTTCTGCGTGTGAATTACTCTACGCAACAGGTTTCAGACCTATTCTCTCCACGCTGCAGTTCCTCTGAATTGCAGCAAGGTTACCTGCCTTGCCTCGAGGAAAGGGGGTGGTGTTGGAGTTGCAGCTGGAGTTTCCGTTTCTTCACACCTTGCCAAGGGGAAGACGACAGGCGTGTTTGAGAGTTAGCTGCATTGCCGTGGGAACCGTCACTCTGAATTTTTTGACTTTTCAGTTACTAAAGTCTCTGCTGTAATGTTACATTAATGCAGTTTGGGGAGAGGGAAGGAACCAGGTGCTAGGGTGCTCATGTGACAAGAATAGCAAGCAGATAAATGCCTTTATTTGAATGTGCAAGCTAAGGGTTGGACATTCCAATGTCTGGAGGAAACACATTCTTTTTCCAGTGACCAGGGAAAAAGTTAGAGGCGAGATTGGTGGGGGGGGTTTCCACAGCTGGAGACTTGTGGCTGGGGAGTCACTGGATTGCGCAGGCTTTGGTTCATGCATTCCAGTCAATTTTCACATGCTCCAGGGATGAGAATCCCTTGCACTCTCTAGGGCTTGTAAAGTCCGAAATAGATGCCCGAGGTGCCCAGGAGACAGTCTTGGAAGAAATGTGGTGGGTTCTGTCTGGATAAGAGCAGGCTGGGAGAGGGGGGCAGGTCCTCCCTGACTGCGTGTCCTAAGTGGCATCCCTTAAGGCCATGCAGGGCACAAAGGTCTTGCAGCGCTTCTGCTTCCCGGCACAGGCAGAGCAAGGTGAAACGTGGTCCCACCGCGTGAAGTCCCGGTGCTGCATACAGGGTGAGATCTGAACAGTGGTGCTTGGCTAAGGCTGTATCTGAACTGGCTCTGGTGAAGAGATCTGGTTTCTAGGGAGTCCTGCATGGGTGCAGTGCTATTTTGGGAAGAGCGGAGAGGAAGCACCTTTCTGGGGGAGTAGCATGGCCTTGGGGCTGCTAAGTTTGGTTATGTGAAGCAGCCAGTGCTCACTGTTCTCCGCTTGCCTGAGCGTGTTGTCAGCAGGTAACTCCCTGTCTTGATACTCACGCTGACTCGGCTCCAGCTGGGGATCTACTTTGGGAAGGGAGCTCCAGCGTGGGCTGGCGGGAGGGAGCTGGCGCCGCATCCCCGTGTGCTCGTTGCTGTGCCGGGGGGAACTGCTCAAGGGCTGGGGTGTGTGGGTAGGCAGCCCTGGGGCTTGTAGCGGAATGGGTTTTGTGAGAGAGGGAGGGAAGGATCCGTGTCTTGGAAAACAGGCGCTCCGCCTTGCCGGGTGAAGAGCCGAGAAGCTGCAGTGAGTGAGAGGAGGCGCGACGCGGTGCCGTGCACGGCGAGAGGTCCCGACCGCGGTGCGGCCTGCGGAGGGGCTCGTGCTGTGCATGTGCTGGCATCGCTGGTGCCTCCGCTTCGCCGTGCCGGCCAGCGGAGCCAGCGCCCTGCCTCCCGCGGGGATGTGAGAGCGAGCCAGCGCTCCTCCAGCCTCTCCCAGTGAAAAGCCGTGGCGTTAAGTAACGTTCCTCCAGAGCACAGAGGTGAAAGACTTTTATTATTATTACTATTTTCTCCAGACCCTAGAGAGCAAAAGTGGAATAATTAATGTTATCTAGGGCTCTGTGGCTGCTGGCATATGACGTGAGGCCAAAAAAAAAAAAAAAAAAGATTTGGAGATAAGCGTGAGAATGTGTGACAATAATGAAGGGTGAAGCTGAGAAGTGAGATGTAGGAACCGTTGTGTTGCTCATCAGCACCCAAGATTTAACCCAGAATCTTGCAGTTAGGGTTACAGGTGAAAGAAATCTGTTTTGTTTTGCATGAATATAATTAAGATAACTTTGCAACTGTGACTTGTCCTGCTGGTGCTTCAGGCTCCTCACAGACGTGAATCTCACTGAAATTTTTGAAGTGGGCTACGATGACCACATCTACCTGAGCAGTGATACTTAGGGGATGCAACAGAAAGAGACACTTACACAGTTATCAAATAGTGAACACTATCCTGTTTAACGTTGTTGTTCATGTTTCTGCATTAGGACAGCATTAGTAAAGGTGTGTTTGTGTGTATATAAGGTGTCCTAGTGAGCCTTCCAGTTTGGTTTTTTAACCTGTCTCCTTGCCTCTCCTAAGAGCTTGTAGCATCTTCCACAGGCTTTAGTCTTAACCTCAACTCCCTAATTCTGATCTTTCCCAAATCACTGTGCTTGTGCCCGGAGTTCCTATAATGTCCTAAGTTCTAGACCAGCAGCTGTGGTCAAGGCTGCTGTGCTATGGTCCAGCCTAGCACTAAGCATTTTGGAGTTCAAGCAAGGTTTTGGAGGTGGCATCCAGATTTATTCCTAAAAGCAAATTGATCTATCAGGTGGGTTTCTCTAGTTGCTTCTCTCTCCGCTCCTGGGAGAGGTGCCCCCTCCCTGCAACCCAGGGACCCCTAGAATTAAAAGCAGTTAAAGCAGCTGGGCAAGCTGAAGTCTGGCAGAGTGCAGAAGTGAGGTTGCCCTCCCTGCCTCTGCTTTCAGGCCTTTTCTGCATGTGTGTTTGGACTCCATTTTCACAGGCCTCTTGTCTCAGAAAGTGGGATATTACCAAGTCTTGTTTAGCTCTGTTTATTTGCTGTGCTTGGTGTGTAATTGCAGCCCAAAGTGGGCTTGTGTATCCTAGCCTTAGGCCAGATGCAAATGTGGGTTTCTCTTCTGTGTTCTCTGCATAGTATCTAAGCGTCTTCCAGACAGTTATGTGTGTATGTGTGCGTAGGTTAGGAAGTATTAGTGTCTTTAAAGTGGGGAACTTGAGACAAGTTTAAGTCAGTGAGGTCAAAAAGCTGTTAATTTTGATTAAGTTTTCCTCTGCTCTTTCTTGGAGCACTCTGCATTTTATCGCGTTGTATTTGCTCCGAGCCAGTGGTGTACTCAGCTCTGTTTCGAAGTGATGAGACCCTCTTTTCTTCTGCAACCATAGCGCTTTTTTCTTCCTCTAATTTATATTTAATTTGCTACTTGCAAAGACACTAGAAAGTTGAGAGGGATGCAGCAGGGAAAGGTGGCCTCAGTGACCCACAACTTGCCTTGGCCTGTCTGGACATCTAGGTCTGTGACCCGCTGCAGTGGTTCAGCTAGCAGAGTCAGGGATATCTGTAACACTCCTTCCCCTTTGGATGGGGAAGGTTGTAGCACCTAACTGATGGAGAGAATTTATATATAATGTGTAGCATCTTCCAGGACTTGGTACTGAGTCCAGAAAAACATGCTGCTGTAGTAGATTTCGAGCCTTTCTTCTACTCTGGGCTCTCCCTCAGACCTCATTTTACCTTTGTGTTAGCTGCGCAGGGTGGTGTTCCCTTCCTCCCTTTGCTGAATGCCAGTATCTTCAGTCCAGAAGAGGAGCGATCCTGGCCTTGTAGAGCCCTAGTGTGCTGACAGCAGGCAGTGCTGTATAAGCTTAGACTCTGAGCAGCCCTCACCAACAGGTGGGCAACCTGCAGTTTTAAAAAAGCTGATAATTTGACTGATTTTGATGTGTTGCCTTCTTTCCCTGTCATCCCTAGGGTAAGGGGGCACCTGGCTTTTGTCTGGTACACTCTTTGGTGTGTATATATGTGTATTTATATTCTTCAGTTTGGTGTGGGAGGGGGAACAGGAGCAAGAGCTTCTTGGCAAAATCTGTGGATCAATCTGTATGCGTGCTGGGGGAGGTGGGGCGAATGCCATACGTTAATTATTCAGTTAACGTTTTCCATTGCTGAGCATCTGCCATCAACTCCTTTTTGGGGGAGCTTATTCTCTGAAACAGGCAAGCCATTTTAGGTCACAATTTCGGTTTGTGTGAAGAGTTTTTACTTGGAAATCTTGCAATAAACATCTGAAGGTGCGCTCTTAAAATGGAATATTAAGGACAACCTTTGCTGAGCAGAGGGGATTGTAATGCCATTTGCACAGTCTTCCCTCATTTAGCAGGGAAACTCCTTTGTCCAGGCTATAGCTCTGCCTTTGTGCCTTTTTATTCCACGGTTATAAAAACCCAGCCAAAGCAGGAAGGAGCTTTGCACAGCATTGCCTGTTATGCTTTTCTGAACCTTCAGTAAATTTGTTTAACTCAAAAAGGGATCCCCATTTCCTCATTTCTGCCCTGCGTGATGAGTATCAGCTGGTTGACTGGAAGATCAGTGTTTGCAGAGGTTGTATGGGACTCACCTCTGTCTTTCTGTGGCCACTTGTGCCATGACTAAGCTCCAGGGTTAAGTGTTGTTCTGGGTGGAGAGGCGTAGGTGCCCTTGTGCCGTGACGGGTAAGGAGAGGTTAGCAGTGTTGCTGCATCAGTTATTTGAGCCACCGAATATTTGTGGGAACTAAGGCTTGTCCAGGCGGGTAGGTAGTCAGAAGAATTATTATTCATTTTTGAAGTGGTTTGGGCTATTGGGGGAGAGAAGTGCTTTAACTCTGCAAGAGGAAAATCCCATAGGAATGAGTATTGGAATTTCTTCTCTAAGTTTATCTATCCTTTCATTCTGTGTGCACTTCCAGAGCTGTGCAGTTGCCAAAGAAGTTTTGGTTGCCTCTCACTCCCTGCTCCTATGTAACTTTCTCCGCAGAACAAAGTCGTCGTGATGACCTGGAGAGCTTGGGTTATGTGCTCATGTATTTCAACCTGGGCTCGTTGCCCTGGCAGGGCCTCAAGGCTGCCACCAAGCGCCAAAAGTACGAGAGGATCAGCGAGAAAAAGATGTCAACGCCCATTGAGGTGCTCTGCAAAGGGTACCCTTGTAAGTGCTCTAACCTTGATGGCTGTCTTGTCTGGTGCATGGCTCTCTTCTGCTGCAACACCATGGAGCCTGAGACACAAAGGGCTCAGCACACCAAATTTTTGGCAAGGACCCACATATGCAGCTGATACCAGTGAAGAGAAAGGAGAAGAGACAGAGATAACACACTTCTGGTGCAGAAGTGGAGGATGTAGATGTTTGAGGTGGAGGCTTGAGCCTTGTGTCACTAAGGGTATGAACGTGCTGTTGAGGATCTGTAGGACCTCAGAAACAGTCTGGAAAAGAGATAGGCAGCAAGGTGGAAGAGTGTGCTGATAGTACTGAGGTGCTCAGGATAGTAAGGATGCAGTCTGACTGAAGAATGCCAGAAGTGACTGGGCAGTGCAGTGCCAAATGCAACTCTGTGCAGCTAAACGTGGAATGACGTCTGTGAAGTGAAGGGAGAGTAGGAGGATCCGTCCTCATGTCACATGTAAGGTAATAGACACCGAGCTGGCTATTACTGCTCAAGAATGAGATCTGGAGTTGCAGTGCATGTTTGTATGAAACATCACCTTCACGTTTAGTAGTTACAGAAAAATACAGATTCACTCTTAGAAATTATTAAGCGGGGTGGGGGGAGGGAAGGCATGAAGAGTATACATAAATCTTTGGCCCACTCGCATCTTACATGCAGAGCATTCCTTCCCTGCATGTCCTTCGCTCCATTTCAGAAAGGCTGCAGCGGAGCTGGAAAAGGTCCCCAAAACACAAAAAGATGATCAGAGGTGAGATGATTTCTATGTAAGAAGCAACTAAGTGGTCTGGGGCCCCTCAAAGTGGGGAAGAGAGAACTAGAGGGGAGATTGTAGAAGTCTGCACTCTCCCTGCACCTCCAGAACTTTGGATGGGACCCTTCCTGATTTCTATTTCAATACAAGAACTAAAATGGATGTATTTTCACACAGCTGCTGGTAGACATGTGGAACTCCTTCCTAAAAGGTCTTACAGGAGTTCAAGGAGGTGTTGGAAGAGATCCAGTGAGGTTTATTAAATACTTAAGGAACCACATCCAGCTTAAGAAGAGCTGAAAATAGCTGGAAACTGGACACATAAGTGGAAGTTTCCAGCCTGCTTTGCCCTATGCTTACTTTTCTATAGCTGCCTCGTTCTGGCTGTGGTGGCTACAGGCTACTGGAGCAGAAAGACCTCTGGCCTGAGCAAGCACAGCTCTCTTCCTACATAACTTTCATCCGCTCTGCTCTGTGCTGCTCTGGACTGCACTGGTCATCTTCACACCATGTGGGCCTGACTTCCCAAATCTTATCTCCACCTGATCTTTAGGGATGTGTTCCTGCTCTCGTGCAGCGAGCTCTGTTGCTTGCTACCTCTTGATTCGAGGTGGGGGGGAAACAGGCAGTCAGAAGAGGGATATGGGCAAGTGTGTATTTCAGTTAAAATAAGGATGGGCTCCTCTCTGTGGCCAGAGCTGTGCGACCAGCAGACTCCTTTCTCCTCCTTGCCCAGCTCTGTGCTTGCAATGCAATGCTGTGGGCTGCAAGGCTGCTCCTGAAAGGCCGGCTCCTCCCTGGAGGGACTGGGGGACAGAGGGTGTTTACCAGGCAGGTGTTTTCTCTGTTCTCCCCAGCTGAGTTCTCGACATACCTCAACTTCTGCCGCTCGCTGCGGTTCGATGACAAACCTGACTACTCCTACCTGCGGCAGCTCTTCCGCAACCTCTTCCACCGCCAGGGTTTCTCCTACGACTACGTCTTTGACTGGAACATGCTGAAATTTGTGAGTGCGGAGGTGAAAGGGCTGAGGGGCAGGGGGATATCCCTGACATGGGGTTGGGGAAGGAAAGACAAACTCTGTCCTTTGACTGACTTTGCTGACCCATTGGGAGCAGCTTGCAAAGGGCAGGCAGGCCCACTGAAAAGAGGAATACTTGATCTGTGGTCCCAGCTTGGGTTTATTTCTCCTGTTGGATTAGTGAGTGTGTTTGCAGCATGTGTGTCAGTATATGCACACATAAATATATGTGTGTGTATATTTAGATCTATAGCTAACTGTAGTTAGAGAGTTTTTTTCAGGTGAAGAGAACCGTAGTCAGAGATGTGGATTACAGTGACAGCTGTAATACCATATTATTTCTTTGGGATCCCTGAAGGAGACTAAAGCCCTTTTTGGATGAAATGGAAGGTGGCAGAGGAGAACTTGCTCTGGGGTTGGAGCTCTGTTCTGTGCCCTGCTTTCTTGTCATGCATTTCCTAGCTGGGGCTGCTGCTCCTTCTGCGGTCCTGCCTGACAGCTGTGCATAACATGGAGTTTCCCCCTGTGTGCGTCAGGGAGCAGCCCGCAACCCCGAGGACATGGATCGGGAGCGGCGAGAGCACGAGCGGGAAGAGCGGATGGGACAGCTGCGGGGCTCGGCCACACGAGCGCTGCCCCCCGGCCCGCCTGCTGGAGCCACTGCCAACCGCCTCCGTAACGTCGCCGAGCCCATGGCCTCCACCCCCACCTCCCGAATCCAACAGTCTGGTGAGAGAGGGGCGGCACCCTGCCGACTGACTGGAAAGAGGGTATGGAATTATGTTCTTGCCTCACACTTCCGTGCCTCCGACAGGAAACACGTCCCCCAGAGCAATCTCACGAGTGGACAGGGAGCGGAAGGTCAGCATGAGGTTACACCGAGGAGCTCCTGCCAACGTGTCCTCATCCGACCTCACAGGGCGGCAAGAAGTGTCACGGATTTCAGCATCACAGGTGAGTCCCTGCTGCCACGTAAACGGCCTCGGCTCACTGGCTCCAAAAAGACCTATGGGCCCTGGGGTGGTTTTTAAGTGATTTGTTGGTGCTGATGTGAGCATAATACCTGATGTGCCCAGTGGGGTGGTGGTAGGTTACACCTTCACTGCCCAGTTACAAGTTTCCTGGATGCCATGCTCAGTGTAGTTGTCTTAGCTCTGCTTTGCTCAGAGTGAGCCTTCAGCGTTGCGTTCAGGCCACATGGTGTGGAGGAGTGGAGCCCTTGGGAGGGAGGCTGTGCCGTAGAGAGAATGAGAGGCAAAGAAATACACGGCCTCTCTGGTTTTGTGTGCCGTGTCCTTTGCTTGCTCTCCATTGCTTGACTGTTGTCGCCCTCTTTTCTAGACGAGCGTGCCATTCGATCACCTTGGGAAGTGAGGAGCAATTGCCACTGGACCAGTGTTTGCTTAGGTGAGTCTATCCTTGTGCCAGGGCTTCTCCAGGGAGGGAATTCTTGGCACTAGGTATCAGGTTGAAGCTTTGCTGCTGTAGGACAGGGGTGCAATTGCTTTTCCCTTTGTCTGGCTTTGACAGGATGGTTTTTGGCTTCAGAGGGAAGAACGGGGTTTCCTGGCAGAGCCTTGAGGGTGTATTATCTTGTGTGCAAAAGTCTTTCCTCCCTTTCTCCCAGAGCACAGGGAGGGTGGAGAAAGCACTAGGCCGGGGAGCCATTTTGTTAATTCTCAGCGACCGCTTTCCTGGCAGCGCACTGGTGTTGGAGGGGAGGATGCTGAGCACAGTCATGTGTGAGATTTTTATGAGGCTTTGCACAGCCAGTGAGTGCCTCTTCAAGGGGAAACAAGTAGCTGGAGAGGGCAGCTCTGAGGGGTGGCAGAAGCGGCTAATTTAGTTTGTTAAATTCCAGTTGGCATTGGATGTGGTGGGAAAAGTCTTTTTTCTTCTAACCTTCTCTTCCCTTTTTCTCTTTTCTTTTTCTAGTGTCTTCACTGTATTTTTCTTTTAAAAAACAAAAACCCAAAAAAAAACAAACAAAAAATTAAAAAAGGCAAAAAAACAAAAAAAAACAGATTTTTTTTATTATTATTATTTTTGGGTTTTTTTGTTTTCGTTTTGCCAACGACGAGGAGTCGAGCTGCGCCCCTGCGCCGGTGCGAGCCGTTTCCGAGCCGGCCGCCCGCGTGTCCCAGCGCGAGCGCCTCCGAGACGCCGCCGCCGCGGGAGCCCTGCCGGGACGGGCTCCTCGGCTGCCCTGTGCAGCCGCCCCCCCAGCCCCATCCTGGCCCCACCGCCACCCCCAGTGGCTTCCCCAGCTCCCACTCCTCATTCTCTGCTCCTTGTTTAGTTTTTTTCCTTCATCCCACCTTGTTTTATTCCTCCCCCCTCTTTGTTTTTTAATTATTGTTTTCAAATCAAATGGTTTCTAGCCATCTAAATTTTAGCTTTGCTCTCCTTTTCTCCTTCATTATTATTATTTTTTTTCTCCTCTGAGGGCAGGCGGTGGATGTTTCTTTTTGCAGGAGTCTTACGGGCTGGGAGGGAATCGGATTCCAGCCATGCTTGATGGTAGAAGTCTGATTTTTATCATCTGTTATTATTATAACAGAAATTATTTTCTCAAGCATTAAATGAATCTTAAGCTGCGAAAGGGAGGCTGTAGCAATGGCCTAATCGTTAAGATTTGAACTTCCTTTCCTCGGGTGGCTCCTCTGTGCTGTTTTTGAGCTGTAAGGGGAAGTGCCAGACTAAGGATCTGAGCGGTCCTCACATGCCAAAGGATGCGTGGAGAGGCACTTGGTTACAAGGAGGAGGATGAGAAGGCTGAAGCTGAACGACAGGAAGATGAGAAGCCCTTCTCCCTCTCTGCAGCGGGGTGTGTTTTGTTTTTGTCCAGCTGTTTTTATGTTTGTTTTTTCATTACAACTTGTTTTAATGCCTGCGGAGGAAGCGCAGGGCTCGAGGCGAAGAACAGGGCGCGTGGAAACGGGAGCTGGACGCTTTTTGCAGAGCCATGGCTCTTCTTCCCTCCTGCAGCCCCCAGGAAAATCCAGCATACATGTGCACAGCCCCCTCCTGCCCTCTTTCCCCTCTCCCCCCCAACTTTAGTTGCTTTTAAATATAATTTAGGGACACTCAAGCTGCTTTGTGGCACTTGGGCCTTGGAAACACACCGATCACCACTGCGACCTGTGGCCTGTAGCAGACACACTGTCACTGTAGTGTGGAGCCAACGGGTTGTTGGCAGGGCGGGGAGGGTGGGGTTAGTCTTTTTGTTCGTTCGTTTTTATCCTTTCTATTTAACACTTCGTTTTTTCCTCTTTTTTGTTTTTCCTAATTTATTTACCCCTCTTACTGTCTTTCTCTCTCTTTTTTTTTAATTAAAGAGCAAAAGTTTTTATTACTTTGTAATTTAAAAAAACAAACAAAAAAAACCTGAAGAACTTTGGGGGGGATTTTGTACTTTTTTCCTGTGTAAATATTGGACTTTTTTGAGCTTTATCGTGGTTGTTAATTTGAAGTAATAAAGTAGAAAATGATAAAGTGACGCCGGCGTCTGTGATTTTTGTTCTTCCCTGGCATCTCTCTTGGAGCGACGTCCTGCGGCTGGAAGCACCTCGTGGCTCAACCTGTGCTCAAGTTGCAGGAACGCATTTGCTCAGAATGACTGGGGAGGGGAAGGAAAGCAGAGGGTCGGAGCACCTAAAAATAGGTGTGAGCTGCTCTCCAAACTTGTGCTTGGACCGCATGGCAGCCCTGGAGCCGGGAGAGCAACATGAACCGCGCTGCGGGGTCTCCCCATTCCCAGCCTTGAGCCATTCGTGTCCCGGGCAATTGGCTGGGAGGAGGAGCGGCAGGAAGGCTTGGGCACGGCGCAGCCCTTGGCATTGGGCTGGGGGCTGTAGCAGCTCCCTTGCTTTTTCGGGTGCCTAGCCTGGCTCACAGCACGTCCATACAATTTAATACTGATGTTGTCTTCTTAAAACTCTGCTCCAAGCATTAAGCATCTCATGCAGTTTAGGCCGGGAAGCATTTTTCTCAAGGGCTGCAAAACTCTTGAAGTTATTTATTTATTTATTTAAACCACCCCCTGCACCTAAATAATGAGCTCGATGATTTTGCAGATCCCTCCATCACGTCCCTTCTGAGCCTAAGAGGAAGAGCTGCTCTGTGGGAGCTTCCAGCTCCTCTGAGGGGAGCAGGAAGAGGGAAGGCTCATACACAGCTCCACAGTCTCTTTTGGGAGCACATTACTGCCCCTCACTACTATATGTGTGTGTATACACTTTTTTATATATAAATATTTTTGGGGTACCGGACAGAAAGTGGCTTTCTGGTTTTCCTCAGCCCTGCTGCTGGGGAAGAGCTGTTCCTGCCGGGGTCGGTCCGCGGTGCTGTGGAGGCTGCGAGCTTGGGGACACGTCAGACTCCCGCTCCCGTCCCAGGAGCGATAGGGCAGCAGCTCTAAGGCTGAGCCCTGCCGCTAAGGACGAGGTCGAACCTCCTGCGAAAACGAAAGCGGCGGCTGAAGTGGAAAACTGCCTCCCGCGGCTCTTCCCGCCGGGAAGAAGCTGCCCGAGGGCCCGAAACCTCTTCCCGAGGGAGCTGCACGGGAGCTACCGAGGGCAGCGCGGGACGCCAAGCGGCCCCTTTAAGAGCCCGCCGGTTACGTCACCCCCTGCCTCCGCCCCGCCCCTCGGCGAGGGCGGCGCAGGCGCGCGGCGGCGGCGGGGGGGGCCGGCGGGGGCGCGGCGCCGCCATGGGCTCGTGAGGGCCGCGCGCGCCGCCCGCCGCAGCGCCGCTCCCCGCAGGGCAGCGCCCGGAGCGCCGGGCCGGGCCGGGCCGCCCGCCCGCGGGGAGGCCGCGGCAGGTAAGACGTGGCGCCGGGGCCGGGCCGGGATGGCAGCGGGGCGGGCGCTGCGGGGTCCCCGTCCCCCCTCCCCCGACCTGCCCTCTCCCTCCGCCACGAGAACCCCGCGGCCTCCTGCTCCGCGCGCAGCTCCCGTGGGTCCCCCGGTGTCTCCCTTGATACCCCCCAGTTCTCCCCCGGTACCCTCGGTACGGTCCGCACTTCCCCGCGCCGCCGGGCGTTTCTCCTGCCTCGCCCCGCACGGTCCCGTCGGGCAGAACGCGCCTCGCTGCGGGGGGCCCCGCCGCCACCCGCGCGTGCACCCGGCCCCGCGCGTGCCCGGCCGCGCCGCGTGGCGCCTCGCGCGACGGCGCCCGGGGCTGGGCCGTGCGGCTGCCGCCGCTCTGTGCGTGCGCCGGGAAATTCGCTCTGGCACCTGCAGCGCGGAGCGGGAGGAGGGTTTTGGGCTCCGGAATTGTCATGCGGGAAAGCGACCCGAGCGGTTTCGGGGACAGCTCTGTGAAAACTTATTGGAGCCGAGCGAGGCTGTCAAGAGTGGGAGGAGGAGAAGTGGGAAAGCTAGAGGAAGCACCGAGGGTGGGACCCCCCTGTGCAAAGTCTGGGAACGCTCTCCTGTATAAAGATCTTGAGCAGGAGTGAGTGCTGAAACCAACCAGCTTCCCCAGCAGGAAGACTGTTTACCTCCGTTAAACAGGAAAGTGAAAGGACTATGATCAATAGAGAAGAAGGTTAACAGGATGAACAGAAATGTCTGATCCCTGTCTTAAAACAGAAAGAGAGCAATTGATGGAGTTGTAATAAAGTGTGCATCCTAAAAATAAAGACTTGGGATTTTTTTTAACACAGATATTTACTGTTGTGCAGAACTTGTATTGCTAGGAATTGCTCAAAGGCCAAGAGTTTAAGCAGTGTCTGTGATGGGTATCTGAGATTTCTAGAGGAGCATTCATATTGTTCAGATTTGTTATAGTAAAGGCTTGAATTTGTCTAGTAGTTTTAGGAAAAAAACAAATACTCTCCCTCCCACTTTTAGCATGTGGGTAAGTACTAAACAACACAGATTTTTGGAGAGATTTTTCTCATGGTCAAGATTTTCTTGTGGTCAAGATTCACAATGGACAAGTCAGGCCTATTTTTGCACCATTATCCACAAGCAAATATCCATAGCAGTAGGTGCAAGACTGCTTGGAGTAGCAGGGCAGCTTGGCGTAATCACCGCTGCGTGACGCAGAGGGCCGGCAGCACGTGCCTGTCCCCATGTCTGGCACAGAAGCGACTTGAGCCTGCTGAAAAACAGTGGAGAAAGTGTTGCTACCAAATTCCGTGTTTCTTCCTGGGAATTCAGCTTCTTACCGCACTGGAAAGGTGCAGCTCTCTGTGTTCCGCCCCACGCTGAACAAGTTGTATCTGGGATGCACCCCAGTCGCCCAGGTATCTTTTGAACTTCTGTTGGTCAGTCTCTTTGGGACCTGTGAAAGTTAAGAGCGTTTTTAGATGGATATAGACTGGTCAGGAACTAAAATTCATTGCATAATAGCTGATTTGGCGTAATAAAAGCAATCTGAGGCGCTTTGCTCCTAAAGATTTGACAGAATCCTGCTAGAAATCTGCCTTATTGCCTTCCAGCATCTGATAACCTGTAGCAGCCTGGCCTTTGGGGGTGTGCGGCTCTGAGAGTAGGCCTTCCTTTCTTCTTGTGAAATAAAGTTGGTTGGTTTGGTTTCCCCATTTCCAAATCATAACTAAAACAGCTTTGAAAACACTCTTTTAAAGGGATTTTTTCCCTTACCCAATTTTACTGCTGAATCTTAACTAAAACTTGTAATAATCGTAGTAAGACAACTGTCATGTAAGATGGATCTTCCACTTCACGCTGCCCTCCTTCTGTTTTGGGTCTCTGTTTAATTAGCTTAAGTTTGCAATGATGGAGATAGGGTTTTGATGCCTCCTCCTCCTCCTAGCAGAAGTATCTGCTTTACTTTCCAGCCTCTTGGAGGATATTTTTGAGCTGTTCCAGCAATGGCTGGCAGGAGCAGAAAGTTGGAGAGTTGGAGAGGGTTTTATTTGGCTGTGGCTCCTTCGAGACCTCAGAGTTGGTCTGCGCGGAGAATTGAAAGTAAAATGTGGAGTTGAGGGTCAGACTTGTCCATTCTGAAGGCAGCTGCTGTGCGTACTTCTGATGTGCTTTCCAGACAAACATTGAGGAAATCCAGGTTAAAAAGCACAGAACAGCCTCAGAGAGAAATGGCACTTAACCTCTCTGCCATAGAGGATGCGAGCGCACAACTGCTGCTGGCTATCCTGGGCAAAAGCTGCCGCATGTTGAATGTCCAGGGCTAGGAGCAGAGGCTCTTCTGCCTCTGGTATTGCACTGAAAGTTCTTGGAAAATTGGGGTGTTTGAGAGAGCAGCCTACTATTACGGCTTTGTGTGCTGATTAGCCTATCTGCTTGCTTGAAGTGGCGTGCGAGCCTTTCTGGCTTCATCCCAAGCTCCTTGGGCTTTGCTTGCTTGTGCTGTAAGAGCAGCTCTGTGCCTGGACGTTAATCCCTACCTCAGTGCTTGGGTCCCCGAGAGTGGCTTGAAACTGTGAGAAGATGGATTAAAACATTCAGCTAAAATCGGAGCACCCTTTGGAGCACCTTTCCTAGGAGGCAGGAGACTGGAGCGCAGGTGCTTGGTAGTCCTTAAAAAGCAGCTCGGTGTCCCCTGCACTGTGTTTGCTGTAGCACAGAGGCAGCGGCTGGGAAGGGAACAGAGCAAACTGCATCCAGGGACAACAGGCGAGTGGCCCGAGGACCTTGTAGATGGAGGTGACATCAGCCTTTGTAGTCGAAGAGGGAAATAGCAGCCATGCTCTACCTGCAGCATTGAATGTCCTTTAATCCACGCAGTCCCTGGATATTTGTCTCCCCACTGCTGCGAATTTTTGGGTACTACTTTTGTTATTTTACAGTCACAGTGCCTGGGAATCTAATGATCCCGAAAGGATCAACCACTTGAGGATGTTGCATTGTGGAGTCACCAAGAGCCCAGAGAGATGGTGTCGACATCTCAACTTTTTTGTTTCCAAGCTGAAGCTGCTCCTATTTGCCTGAGTATATTGTATGTTTGGCCTCTCATCAAATCTGTGGCAAACAGGGAAGAAAAAAGGTCTGTGTGGTTCAACAAAGACAATGACTGCAGCATGTCATTTAGGGAGGCTTTCAGAAAGGGTTGAGATGAAATAATATCCTCCAAGCTGCCTTTGCCTGCCCCATTCTTCCTTCCCAAGGTTTTATACACACAGCCCTGATGCTGTTGGAGGCTGCTGAGCTGATTGCTTGGGAACCCGCAGTTGTTTCTTCACCTCCAGCACAGACAGAGCTCAAGCAGCAGCACCGTAAGCAGCTGCCCCCTGGCCAAATTCGTGGCCTAGTGAGGTAGATGGGAGGAGGGTGCGTTTGTGTGCTCTGTGCTCTGCTCACCGCCTCTCGCCTGCCCATGCCAGTCCTGCTAGGAGAGGAGAGGGTGTTTAGTGGCGGCTGAAGCTGTTTGCAGTTTCTCATCCTGTGGGGACTAGGAGTGACCCTCTCCGGGCTCTCCTGGCTGTGAGATGTTCCCCTGTCCCTGTGTCTTTCTCGTGGTACTGATTTGACAGCAGAGTTCTAAGCTAAAGCTATTTGGCTATTTGCATAAATTCCCCTTTAGGCATCTTCTTCCAACTGGGTAATTTAATCTTACTGCATTTGGAAACAAACAAAAAAAAAGTCAGAGTTTTGTCTTTTTTATGTTTGTGTGTTCATTTACTAAATGCATTCCCTTGCTCAGCCACTGCTCGGTGTGCCCCCCTCTGAACGGAGCAGATGTGCTGGGGATGGGGAGGGAGGTTTCAGGATCGCTTTGAACTGTGTTTCAGTAGCTGTTGGTGTCTGACAGCTTTTGTCCCTGTTCACAACTTCTCAGGCAAGGAGAAGTGGTTTCTAGTTGCTCGTGGCGTAACTCTTTCAGAGGAGGAGGCAAAAGGTGTTTCCCAGGGATATTGTCTATAATTGCGGTTGCCAGTAAAGCTGAGAATGGTTTCCTTCCCCAAGAATCATTTTCTGCCTCTGAGCTTGAGTTTTATTTAAAGGAAATGCTGTACCTGGGCTTATACTTTTGCTAGTTAAAGTGTAATGCTGATGCAGCTAGGACTTTCGTTTTTTTGTGGAGCAGAACTCTCCCCCTGCAGGAATACAAAGTTCCTAATTCTGCTTCTGGAAGTCTGCATCTGTTGGATCTTTATTCTTCTTGATGGAGTAAGCCGGGACGGGAGCAGTGTTGGAGGGAGGCAGTACTGAACGGGGTAATGAAATTAGGAGCCAGTGGTTTGGGGAATTAGCAAGAGGATGTACGTGCCCTATGTCCTGAGCACAAAACAAATCAGATGCTATTTTAGCACTAGCAGAATGGCTGCGTGGTGAGTAACAGCTCTTCAGGCTTTGGATGCTGTGCCGAGAATCACTGTTTTTACTCCTGGCGTGCTCACCGCTGCTCTGACTTGGCTGTGCCGTCGCCTCATACGTTTCACTGCACGTTTGCCTAGGCTCGTGATGAGATGTCTGCCTTCTTCCGAGGTGTTTGCTTGCTAAATTTGTGTTTGGATCTCACCTGACAGGTTCTGTGTGGTGCTGGGTGGAAATGTAGGCTCCAGGACGGAAAGAATCCAGGGACTAACCTCGTGTGTGGCCACCGCACATCCAGGGCCTTTCCATCTTGCTGCATCCTTTGACTTCTGCCGCTTCTTAGAGTAACTTTGTGCCCATGACACCTTTTAAACTTTCATCTCCTCTGTCTCCGGACTCGGAAATACGTAAGGATAAATGTGAGTGGTGATGGAACACTTTCTTACTTGGCTCTCTTCCTGAAAAACTAAGTACAAGCTTCCTCTGTCTTGCTTTACACAAGTCTATCCAAGACATGTCCTCTTCCTTGTTATCTCTTTCTCCTCTGCCCCTTGCAGAACATCCTGGCAGCCTTCCTGGATCTTTCCCTGGGAGCAGAGAGCTTCACCAGTTCATGCGGACTGGGGCTGCTGGGCAGATGGGAAAGGGATCCGGTGCGTGGCCCGAGTGGGTTTGATCCTGTTCTCTCAGGAGAGGCTGGAAGTCTGGGGGACATTCCCTCTCCTTCCCTGCCTCCCCTTTCTGCCCTTTTCCTGTCCCCTTCTGAAAAAGGGGCTGGGTGCTGCACGTTGACCTATTACCACGTGGGTCAGTCCACCAAAAAGAGCAAAGAGGTAGAGGACGGGGGGAGGAGGGCTCTGTGAGTACAAAGAGACAACAGAAATTAATAGAGCAGAAAAAAACTCTGGAAGGAAGAGTGCCCGGCGCCGGGTAAAAGGATTTTATTGTTGATACTGAGTTTTCTAAACGGTGTGGAAAGCATTTTTCTCTTAGCATGGCCCAGTGCATTGTTGAGCAGAATGGGTAAAGAGAGGCATACTGGGCAAGCTGGAAGTAGATAAGAGTTTTGCGGTATTCTTGGAACTTAATTTCCTTGAAAGCAGAAGTTGAAAGGCCTTGCTGAAGGTGGAATTGGTGGTGCGTGCAGGACGCCGCTGTGCACGTAGGCGTCGCGTCGTCCCTCGACCATGGCGCAGCGCGTATGTGCATTTCACCTGCGGTTTGTGATGGCTGCCTCGCGCCTCTGCGTTTCCTCCTCTGAGCCCATGGGCTTCCTGCTCCTCTCAGGCTCCAGTCGTTGCTTGTCTGTCCCAGGGAGGTTTTTCTCTTGCCTTGCTTGCGTGGTTGCTCCCGCCTGTGTTGGCGCATACGTATGTGTATGAAGCGTGCGGTGGGGCGATGCTCACTCACTTGGGGCCAGAAAGACTTTTGTGCTTCAGAACTAACTAAATGCCACCCTGAGAGCAAAAGCAATTTAAGAAGTAATAAATTTTAAAATGTTTTATTTATTTATTTATTCCACTTATGTTGCAGCACTGATAAGAGCTGTGCCAGTGGCTCTCTTGCCCCTGTTGTTACTCTGACCTGACTCTTTCCCTCCTTCCTTCCTACCTTTTCTCAGATCAACTGGCTGTGCTGTGTCTTTGGGGGTTAAAAGAGCTTAAATCAATTATGAATTTGCGCTGTACCGAGCACAACAGTGGGAGCTGACCCAGTTGGCAGTTCAAGACATTCTTACATTAAAACAAAGGTCTAAAATAAGCCTTGGCTCATTTTGTCTTGTGCATTTTTGTGCTACTTTGAAGTGTAGGGGACATTCTGAAAATCCTAAGGCTCCTGTTCTTGCCAACGTG
The DNA here is from genome assembly GCF_059628265.1 of Tinamus guttatus. Taxonomy (NCBI): domain Eukaryota; kingdom Metazoa; phylum Chordata; class Aves; order Tinamiformes; family Tinamidae; genus Tinamus; species Tinamus guttatus. Next base: position 734,316 of record NW_028288973.1, read on the forward strand.
AAGCTCTTTGTTGTAACCTAGTAGTTGCAGAAAGGTCAGACTTTTGTTATCCACCACGTGTCACTTTTTAGAGTTTGGGACCAGGGCAATTTTATGGCAAAATTCTTGTGGGGAGAGTGAAGAAAATTAAGAGGGGAGTGGGACATGGTTTCGTGGCCTCTCAGCAGAAGCACAGTTAGCGTGGAGGATATTTGAAACCGCTCAGAGCGTGGAGAAGGCCTTCAGGAGGGGAAATTCCTGGCCTCGACGCTTTCCAAGAGAACCACGTCGCCAGGCCGCGTGTGTTGGCTTAGAGCGAATCTTGCGCAGCAGCAGGAGGCTGAGCTGCTAAGGCTCTTTCCCAGGATCTCTTCGCGGCTCGTTCCCTGCTCTCTCAGCAGTTTAGCAGGGAAGCGCTTTAGCCTCGGACGAGATGATCCGCTGGAGAAGCGCAGGCCGTGTTTGCATGTGGCAACGGCGGTGCCGCTCGCCTCGGCCCTCCTGCTGCCGACGGGCAGCTCGGCTCGCGTGTCCCTTCCCTCCTCGAGTCCTGCTCTTGTTGCACCAGGAATGAGTTGTACACGTTTGTGCTTGTTTATCTTAATGTAAAAATAACTTTTCCTCAGTGGTAACATTTTCCATGCATTGCCACAGGCCCAAAATAAAGTTTTCTTTTTTTTTTTTTTTTTTTTTTTCTTCACTCATGCTAAATCCCTTCTGTTTACTGTGTCGAATGTATTTTTGGTGGAAGAAGCTGCTGTGCGAATGTCAGAAACACAAGGTGCTTGTTTCCAAAAGACACAGGAGCAACAGTCAGGTCCTGTTGGAGGGTTAGTGCATAGGTGTTTTCCTGTGATTTAGCCACTTCCCAGTGCCTGTAAAGAAATGGATCCCCATGGAGGTAGTACCCCTTCCTACCAAGGATCTCGATGCCAGTGTTACACATCTGTAGGTTTTTACCAGGATAGCTGTCTTGATATAACATGTGCCTCATTTTTTTTCTTTCCCTCTCATTGAAAGCAGAGCCTAATTCTCCTCAAGTGCTTCCAGAAGATCTGCTGGCTAATTTTAACCAGTACTAGATGGATGTTTAAGTGAATGCCCTAGCAGCAGTACAGTAATACTTGTACCCTTGTAATAACATCCAGGCAGGAACGCCCTGGCAGCTTTTTGGAAGTGCAGGGCTCATCCCTGCTCTCTTCCCTTGCCTGGTGTATCTGTGATGCAGAGCTGAGCACTATCCGGAATTCATACAGCTCACCTGTTGGTGCGGGTGTGCTTTTCTGTGCCTTGTTGCATTTCCAGAGCTGTGCTGTGCCTGTCCTGCCCATTCGCTCCCCTGCCGCTGTCTGTAACGTGTCACGTTGCAGGCTGCCTCCTGGGGGAGCAAGGTAGCAAGCTGGAGAGGGGAATGCTGAGAGAGAAATTTGAAAGTGTCGAGATGTTTTCCTTTGAGACGTTCACGAGAGCGCTCCAGAGTGCACAGATAAGCGCGCAAGTAGTTTTGCTTTCCCTTGAAATGGAAGTGTGGATGTGAGAGAGTTGGGCAGAGGAATGGGATGTGTCCGAAACAGTAAGGAGCTCTTCAAAACATACCTGTTAAATTGGTTATTTTGCATAGCATTAGGAGTTTAGATTTCCAAACACCCCTGATTTGCTATATGGCCATGTGAAGTGCCTTCTTCATGGGCTGGTGCTGCAAAAAATGACGGTCCCAAGAACTTAAAATGTGCGAGAAATGAGAGGCAAACGCGGCCGGCCCGAGGAGTACCCGGCACGGGAACGGGCGAAGCTGGTGTACAGCAGTGAAGGCTGTAGTAGCAAAGCAGAGGAAAGGAGGACTCGGAGGAGGATGGGAGAGTTTTGGAGGTGTTGGCGAGGACCCTTTCCGTGGGTATTAGAGAGGGTAGGAAGGTAGACGTTGGGTACAGCGGTCTGGTGTGCCCGAGGTTGGTGTCTGGCTTCTTCAGAGTGTGCCAGTTGATTAGGAGACTGTAGGTCATGCGGAGTCCTGAAAATGGAAACTAGCAAATAAAAACAAACCAAAACTCATGAAGTTCAACAAGGGCAAGTGCAAGGTAAGGCACCTGAGTAGGAATAACCCCAGACACCTGTACAGGCTGGGAATCGACCTTCTGGAGAGCAGCTCTGCAGAGAAGGACCTGGGTGTCGTGGTGGATGACAAGTTGACCATGAGGCAGCAGTGTGCCCTCATGGCCAAGAAGGCCAACAGGATCCTAACACAGGGTGCATTAGAAGAGTGTCTCCAGCAGGTCGAGGGAGGTGATCCTGCCCCTCTACTCAGCCCTGGTGAGGCCACATCCGGAGTATTGTGTCCAGTTCTGGGCCCCACAGTGCAAGAGGGATGTGGAGCTGCTGGAGAGAGTCCAGCGCAGGGCCACAAGGATGATCAGGGGCCTGGAACATCTGCCCTATGAGGAGAGGCTGAGGGAGCTGGGCCTGTTCAGCCTGGAGAAGAGAAGGCTGAGAAGGGACCTGATCAGTGCCTATAAGTACCTCAAGGGAGGCAGTGAGGAGGATGGTGCTGGCCTCTTTTCTGTGGTGGCCACTGAAAGGACTAGAGGTAATGGCCACAAACTGAAGCACCAAAAGTTCCACAGGAACTTAAGGAAAAATTTCTTAACAGTGAGGGTGACAGAGCACTGGAACAGGCTGCTCAGAGAGGTTGTGGAGTCTCCTTCTCTGGAGATCTTCGAAACCTGCCTGGATGCCACCCTGTGCCACGTGCTCTGGGTGACTGTGCTGGAGCAGGGGGGGTTGGACTAGATGATCTCTGTAAAGATCCCTTCCAACCTTCATAATTCTGTAAAAACACCGAACATGCTGCCTCACATATGATGGAAGCAAGGCCGTTCAGTCTGTCCAAGCAATGTATCTGTTTGACCTGCTCCTGGGCAGGCACCACCGTTTCTGGAAGCCTGTTTCTGATGTTGTGCTGGCCTCAAGTCCCGTTGTACAACAGGGGAGATGCACCTGGCAGCATGGTGTGCAAAGGGGTCTGCCAAAGCGTGTCCTCATGATGCTGCCCTATCCGAAGGGGAAAAAAAGGGAGCCAATGGAGTGAGCTGGTCATAGTGAATAAGTTGAAATCCCCTGGCTTAGTTAAGGCTCCTTTGACCTATACTGTTATTTATTTCTTAAATACAATATAGAATAGCGTGCAGTAGCATCTCATAACAATTTTGTATCATCTTCATAATGGTGTTTGTGACTCAGGGAGCTAGAAGGGTCACTGGGCTGGTGTGCAGTAATTTTGAAGAGCCAGGAGTCCCGTGTTTCCTGCTGCGTTGTGGTGCGGGAGCACGAGCTGCTCACACTCACAGCTGCTAAGAGACCCCTGCGCTTCGGTGGTCTGTGTGTTTCTTAGTGTTTTCCTGTTGCTTAATTTGGCTTCTGTTTTGTTGGTAAATATTTATTCTGGACTTTTCATGCAGTCCTCTTGACTGTCCTGATGTGAAGAGCAGATGTTTTAAGACTGAGGACCACACTGTCTTGTGTGGAAAGCAGCAGCTGGGAGATTGCACGGAAGCCCTGTCAAAACCCTCCCCTGGCCACAGCTGCAGTTTCACGCACGGTTTTCATGCAGGTGACACCGTCAGGAGAAGCAGTCCTGTTTCCTTGAGATGGGAATATAGGGAATTTGGCTGAAGACTAAACTGATTGTCCCTTCTTTGCTTCCCTCCCCTGTTCTTAAAGTGCGTCCTTCCTAGCTCGGATCCTCATGTAACACAGCAGACCACTTGTCTCCCTACTTGCATGTGTATCTCCTACCTTGCTCCTGTCCCCGTTTCTGCTCTCTGGTAGCCATATGAGGACTGTAGCCCTGGAAAGAATTACTGGCTTCAATGGCTGTATGAATTAAAGGGGGTTAGCTGTGAAATGACACATAATCGTTTAATTAAAGCCAGTAGGTGTATAATCACAAGGGGGCAGCAGTAAGGTTATGTATACAGCGTGAACCAAGTGTCCTCGCTTCTGAATGCTTAACCCTTACCAGGTCAAAACGCCTTTTTTGTTTGTTTCTGTTTCAGTTTCTTCTATGAGCCGTGGTGCAGAAAAGGGTTTCACTTTCTGGTCGCCTGTTCTGCTGACCTTATCGGTGCTGCTGTTCGGCCTGTGCCCTTAGTGCATTTTGTTCAGCTGGGGAACGGGGCTCTGGGCCCTTTCCCTCCTGCCCGTAGAGATCTTTTCCACTGTAACCTAAGGAAGGGCTTAGCAGCCTCCTCTCCTGCATAGCTCCCAAGCACACGGGTCTGTGCGTTATCACAGGTGGCTGGACCTTAGTTAGAGCTAGGTTAACCACAGGTGCATCTGCTCTGATTTCGTTTTAGATGTGCCTTTTGCCAGCCTAGAGGAAGCACCGTCAGCGCTGCGTGTGAGCACCGAGTCCCCGCAAAACTTGCTTGGGTAAAAATCCCTTTCTTCTCAAAATAGCAAAAGCCCCACCACCTTGTGACGTCTCCATCCAGCCTTCAGCTCTGCAAACTTCCGCGGACGTTGCGGTAGAGGTGCTATCTAGGCTGTGTGTATGTGCTTTGAAACTCAAAATGTCATGGCTGCGTTTCCTCCTCTAGTCAGGACTGGAGAGGAATTGCCCTCGGTGCGCTAGAAAAGCTGTAACTCGCAGCAGGAATATCTTATTAAATGACTTGGAAGAAAAGGAAAAAGAGCTAAATTTAATGATTATTTTCTAAATTAGCCACTAGCAGTTGTGCAGCCCCCTCTATAGCAAGACAATATCTGCTTAGAAAAACGCAGTTATTTCCCATAACCTGAAAGGAGAAATGAGACGGAACGTGTCCCAGGTAGCATCAGGCTGTAAGCGTGTGGTCAGGAGCAGGCTGTGCTGGGGAGGGCATTTGCACACCTTCTCAGCATGCACGTGGAAATGGTTTGCCCGGAGCCCTTTGGTTTTGCTGCGTGGCTTTCTGCATTTTATGCTCCGACTTCAGGTGAAGGAAGGCTGAGGGACAGTTTGTCTGCAGATTTATGCTCTTTTCTCATGTTCTGCCGTCACCTGGCAGTAAATGACAGGTATGCTCTTCCCTGCTGCAACTGTAAATTGGCTGATGGGTTGTTGGCCTCTGTAAAGCCCTTTCAGTCTAGTGATCTAAAAGGTCTGTGTAAGAAGTGTGTAGTGAACTTTTTTACAAAAAAAGATGTACTGAAAACTATGACAAGGTTATGGGCGGGGGGGAGCAGCGTTATGCTGTTCCCCTTGATAACAGTCATTAAAATATCGTCATCAAAAGCAGCTCTTCTAGTTCCTAGAACTGATGAGTACTTGTGATCTCAGTACAGAAGCTTTGTCTTCTCCGGTTCCGAGGTCACGCTGGAGCCTCTTTACAACTAAATAGAAAATATTAGAGGCTTTAAATCGTGGACCTGTAAGGTTTAGTTCCATGGAATGAAAATAGCTTCTCATCCAGGAAGTGACTGGGAGTCACTCTGTGCTGAGATCTTGTTCATCTTTGCATTCTGGGTGTGTTTCCCTGGGTCAGCTGGCTTTTGAAAGCCAAGTGTTTAAACTGAGTTAAATGCAGCTCTTGTAGAAAGCAATGCTAAGCTGGGAGAATTAATGAGAGGCTGGCTAAGAGTATTGGGTCACGTGGAGTTTGGGGAGAGCGTCGTTTTCCTCGTCTCCTTTCAGTCACCCAGAGCTTTCAGCACGTACCCTCCCTGTGAAGGCACGTTGGGCTGAGTACAGTTTTAGAATGGCACAAAAGGAGAGGTAGGGATTGCTTGCTGGAGGAGGAAGAGCATTTTACTTCCTGCCTTGCTGCGCAATGACACTCTGTGGTGTGTGTCCCTACTCTGGTCAGTGCTAACAGTGGTTGCTCGGCTCTCGAAGTCCATCCTTGAACTGAATTTTCTGCTGGCTTTCAGCTGCAACTGTATGACTGAGACTCTGGCTTCTCAGGGCATAGAAGAGTAGCCAGCCAACTTGGTGGAGAGCAGAGCTCTTTGAGCTCAGGTGTGCTGGCCATCTTCCAGTATGGATGCTTTAGATACTTCCCCTGATCTTGGGTGCATGCAGTGTTCTTGTCCTTAAATGCCTTTATTGCAGAGGGATGGTGACAGCGGTGGTGTCAGTATTTCCTGATCTCAGGGATGCTGTGTTATGAGTGGTAGAGAAGCCCCTGAGTTCCATATAAGCAGTGGTACCGCAGGGGGTGGTGGTGGCAAACTGATCCAGCTTCTGTACGTAATGCACTTGAACGGGCAGGTGAAAGGCATCTTACTGCTATGCATTTGAGTCCTTTCAGATGGTTTCAGTCCCTTTTTTTGCTTCTCCACCAGGTGTTTGGGTGTGTTTTCAGTAGCCCTGGTAGAATCTCACCCTAAGAAGCACCATGATCGTGATGACTGACATCACAGCAGCGCCCAGGCTGGGCTCCACTGCCACCACTCCAGCGGTGGCTCCCAACTTCTCCTGGATGCCAGAGGATGGCAGACCCACAGCTGTGGAGCAGCCAATATTCCTCATGACCACCGCAGCTCAGGCCATCTCAGGTTTCTTCGTGTGGACAGCTTTGCTCATCACCTGCCATCAGGTAAAACCATGTAGATATTGCCCTTCATCTCCCTTTTCCCACATGGGAGAATATGGATGATACCCTGGCATGTGTCATAGTACTATGAGAGGGGAGGTTGCATGCTCTGGAGTGGTAACAAAACCTCTTCTCTGAGGTCTTGCATATCATCTGTGCTCATGAAATTTGGCAGCGTTTTACTGTAAGCCTTTTTTACCTTGATTCAGTTTCTTAGTCTGACTGGAGAGGAAGCAACTTCTTTAAAGCTCACCGGTGGAAAACATTTGGTGATCTCTTGAGTGTTTGTAGAAGGGTGCTTTATCTCCAGACATTTTTTCCCAGGTCTTGCTGCATCTTGCTATTTTGTTACTGTGTCAACTAAATGATAGAGGTCGTCTGTCCTTTGGCATTCCTCCTTTGATCTTGTGTGCCAGTGGATTCCACAGGCTGAACTCTGCTGCGGAAAGGAGTAGCAGGAAATGTTTTATTTTTAATTTTTCTCCCCTCCCCTCTTTCTGGGAGCCAGAACAAGTCAAACCCTGCATCCTGTTCTGTGCTTCTCTCATGCGGTTGTCATGTGAACTGAGGAGCACAGCGGGGAAACGAGAGCCCTGTTATTTATCAACCTGTGTTTTGTACCTGTGGGTCAAATAGATTCCAGAATGGTGACTAAGACTGAGAAAATGACAGCCCTTTGGTGGAGCACAGGGGCCAGCAAATTTCAAAAGTGGATTAGTCACTGATGAATAAGAATGACACCTGCAGTTACAGCAGCTTGGGTAACAATTACAAGTGTCATCGATCCTGCAGTTTCAAAGCACAAATTGATCACCTGCTGTGGGTAGAAAGAGATCCTTGCTGCTCAGGTAGCGTTGCACAGCTAGGCACTAGTGCCTTTCCCTGAGGAAGCCCACGGGGGTCGGTGCCGGATAGGCAGCGTTGATGGGAACATGCTGTGGTCCTGTTAGAAGGCAGCAGGTTCTGCCTGGAGGGCTGTCTTGGCCATGTGGATCGCAGGGCTTGTGTGACATCCGAGGGGCGAAGCTCGGAGTCATTTGAGCCCTGGTGTCAGCTGGCCCTGTGCTGGGTGAGCTGTGTCACTGGGACTGTCACCGGGGAAAAAAATACTGCTGAGATTTATTAGTGTATTCTGAACTGTTTTCCTCACAGGATGAGGCTTTTGTGACTTCCTCTTGTGTTAGGGTGAACAGACGAATGTTTCGAGCTCTTTAGTTGATTCTGAACAAACCTGGTCAAAGAATCAGGGAGAGATGAAGAGCAGGGAGCTGGGAGGGACGGCCTCCACCTTCAGCAGGAAAAGATGAGAGCACCGACGTGTGCTCAGTTAGACACAGAGAACCTACACAGCACTCCAGGTGCAGAGTGAAGCTTCGTTCTGTGCTTGGGCCACATCAGACAGTAATAAACCCGGTGTTATCAGTTCTAGCCTTGCTTAGGGTGCTCTCGGGAGGCTTTGGCCCTGAGGAGGGGGTCCTCTGTCGCATCGATGTCTGGTGGAGCTCTCCTGCTGCTCTGGTTGATGCTGTCACGGCGTCTTTAGGCCATTAACAGGAGTGGTTCATGTTCAGGGCATGCTTGTAACTGGCCCAGAAGGTGGGTATGCTGTTAGAAAGCATCTTAGGTATCCTTTAATAAAGGATAACCAACTGGGAAGGGTGGGAGGGTAGGGAGGCACATTGTGCTCCCCTCAGCCAGTGAGCGAGGGTTGGCGTGCACGCAGGCAGCTGGGCACATCAACAGCATTGTTCCTTGAGCACAGACCAGAGCTTGTGCTTGGGGCTCTCGGGGTGCCTGATGCTTCGTGGCTGACGCGGAACATGGACACTTTATTTTTTTGAGCAGAGAGAGGCTTTAGCTTCTCAGCTCTTAGAAACAGTGAGGATCTCCTCTAGGTTGTTTGAGGTGAAAGTCTAGAAAGTGTTGAAAACTGCCTGGGGAGTGTGTACAGAGTGAACATAAGCACATAAGTGCGTGCTGCTTCAGCACTAAAAGAAAAAGAGCCTGCGGTATTGGGGATCTTAGCTACTTGAAACAGCATAGCAGAAATTTGGGATTGATGCTAGGAAAAGGGAGTATGAGTAAGAGAATATGAGGAAGGAGATAATGGTAATAGCAGTAAATTAACTGCCTGTGAGGCTGATTTAGAAATGCCTCCACTTCCTTGTCCTCCACTTTCTCCCTGCAAACTAAACAATGCTATATGGGTGCCATAAGATAACAGTGAGATTTGATGCTTATCGCCTTGAGGCTTCTGGAGGAAATCAAGATACAATTTAGTGAAGAGGCTGTTTTTCCTAGTTCTGTTGACCCGGTGGTCCCACTATGTCCTCTCTGCTCGCTGAACCACTGATCTTGTCCTTCCTTTTTCCTCCCTCCCAGATCTACATGCATCTTCGCTGCTACAGCTGTCCAAATGAGCAGCGCTACATTGTCCGGATACTCTTCATAGTGCCCATTTACGCCTTCGACTCCTGGCTCAGTCTCCTGTTCTTCACCAACGACCAGTACTACGTTTACTTTGGCACTGTACGGGACTGCTATGAAGGTAAGGATGGACGGGCAGAAGAAGATGGGAGCAATCTGCCGTGGGAGAGTGAGAGATGTTTTGCTCCTGAATGTGGGAACATGGTAAAAGCCTCTCTGTCATACACCGAAATGAAGTGTTGCTGTGTGGTTGACTGTGGCTTTCTCAGAGATGACCCCTTCTCTTTTGATGACCTCAGAGCACAGCAGGATTGGTGAGCCTCCACTCCTGTGCCCTTTAGAAACAAAATTTAGAATTTCTAGGGGACCTTGGTTTCAGGAAAATATAAAGCCAAAAACTAAATTCTACCTGGGTATTGGAAGCAAGCTATTGGTTCACTCCTGGCTTTTGGAACAGCACTTAGGGGACAGAGGAAGCATCTGGCTACTGTTTTCGCAGTGCAGTTTATCAGTGGCGAGTTCCTGTTATCCCACGCTGTGGCCAGCTGTGTGATGGCACAGCACAACACGGCCACCATGTGCTAACGCCGGTGGTGCACGGAGCACGCTGGAGGACTGAGGGTGCTGTGTTCAGGATGAGTTACTCATTGCTGGCCTTGGTTACCTGCCAAAGAGGATACCACTAACATTCTGGATGAGGAAAAACAGTTACTCTCCAGTAAACGCCACTGAAACTTCCGATCTCATCCAGAAAGGAACCTTCCAGCCAGCGGGCAGGAGGAATTGCGCTCTGGCAGCGTGTTGTGAGGAGAGGTGCAAGTGCCTTGGATTCGCACATCCTCTCCCTCACATTTCCTAGGATCATTTGGAAACAGCCTTTTTTGTTCTTTTCTCCTACTATTTCTTTTTCGAGGGGGAAGGTTTTAGGTTGAGAAGTGGGGGAGCTCCATTAGAGAGTACAGAGAACACCCTCCTAGTGAATTTTAAAGTTGTGTTGGGCCAGTTATGGGCTGTGTTTCATGGTGTGTATTAGGAGGTGCCCGTTCTGGTGCTGCTCTTTCACCTGACTCTCTTTCTGTAAAACCTGGTGCCAGTAACAGCCACGTGTAGGTTTGTTACGCTGATGTCATGAGCACACGTGGTGAATGGGGATGAGCAATGGGAGGAGAAGAGCTGCTGTGCTGGTGCGGGTAGCTTCAGTAATTGACACTCATTTATTTTGGAGATGTTAGGGCAGATATGTGTGGTCGTCATTCTTGTTTTTGATTCTTTTCTTGTTTGTTTGTTCATTCGTTTCCTTCCCTGCTGTCATCTTTGCCCTAGTGCAGTCGGAATGGGCAGCTGGCACTGTAATGACCACATCAGAGGGCAGGGGTCACTGGAGGATAGTAGGAAGAACTCAGCTTTTCAGCCTTGAGGTGCGGGGAGCTACCAGCCAAGTTAAAAGCGCTTGCAGGAAAACGGCAGGCAAGAGAGGTTACCACAGTTATTTAAATAGCTTTTCCATGTTTGGTGTTTCCTAATTAAGGCTTTCACAGAATCGTGTAGTGTGAACGTACTTAACTCTGTTCAATAACAAGGATTACAGGCAGAATAACAATATCCCAATTACATAAAAAGAAGCAGATATACTACAGCCTTTTATGCACAGTAGCATTCTTGCTGGCTAGGCACGTCCAGGAGCCATTAATAGGCTGTTACGAGGCTCTGAGCGTTTTGGGGAGTGTTGAGTAGCTCTTTTCTAGGGCATAGTTTGGATGCTTGTACAGCAAATTAAAGTTGGTGTCTGTCTCCGACTGGGGCACTTCGTGCATGTGGAAAAATTGAGCCCAGGTCTAATAACCAGCTCCCTGGTGAGGCCAGCTTTTCAGGCTGCTTTTCTTATTTCAGAACTCCCTGAGACTGACGTTTCCATCTCAGGTTATCAGACCTTATCATCATGACGGTGCTAGGGAGCAAAAACAGGGTGATGGGATATTGAGATGCCAGGGAATCTCAGCTATCATGGAAAATAAATTTGGAAAAGCCCTCAGGAGTTTGCCCTAGTCTATCATTCTGCCCCAAGGCTGTATGTGGAAACTTAGGAATACGGTCCTTGTCCTAGAAATCTCGTAGCTGTATCAGGGTCCAGCAACAAGTATAACAACCCAAGGGAGTGGCAGGCAAGGTTCATACCTGCTACCTCTGTGCTCTGTTAAGTGAGTTTGGGGGTCCTGAAAAGGAAATGCGTCTGCAGTTATGGTAAGAGCCATCCTCCCAGTGTGTGCACCTCACTGCATTTTGGCAAAGCTGAGCCACAAATAGAAGGGCAACGGGGCAGAGTACTAGCAGCCAGTCTGCGGAGGCTCCTCTTCATCTGTGCCAAGGGGCCGTGCAAGGCAGAGCTGCTGTTCAGGGTGCAGGAGCTTTCACCTTGCTGAGGAAAGGAAACTCAGGGACTGTTTTTCCAAAATCACCACCACGTATAACAACAGAGCTTCTGTGATGGACAAAGCCCCTCTGTCTCTCCAAGACTTAAATTTGCAGGCCCATCGCTTTGGAAAGAGTCGGTGCTCCCTGCTTCAAAGGGATGCAGAAGACACTAAGATAGGGTGATGTATCATCTGAGTTAGTATCAGTTTAATGTCCTGGAATAATGTACAGGAGCCCTATAAAGAATGACATCTTCCAGATGCCAAGTCAAACAGGGACAGAGCACAGTGGAGAATGGTCCTGTGATGCTTTTGGCGTGAATTGCGGAATTAGCCTGGGACCTTGGCCAAACTCCACTTCAGATAGTCTTGTAAATGCTGAGGTAGAAAGGCAAATGCAGTGAAAGCAATCTGGAGGGCTTTGGAAGGAACAAGGCTGCATAAGCAGGGCCTGCTGATGTTTGCTCTACTGCCTGCGCTCTGCATCCCTCCACCTGTTTTGAAGTTGGTTGTCATTTTGCTCTGATTGATGTCTTTGCAGCCTTTGTAATATACAACTTTCTCAGCCTATGCTACGAGTACCTGGGAGGGGAGAGCTCCATCATGTCTGAGATCAGAGGGAAACCAATCGAGTGAGTATTTATCCTTCTTGCAGCATGACTCTCGTCCTTCCCTGCCCGCCTACCATGCCTCTGTCCCTGCCTCTCAAAATCTGTGTCAGGTGGCAAGTGTCTGCTGGAACTGGGCAAGATGGCTGGTGGTGTTTTACCAACATCCTGCTCTGAGACAGGTCGGACTGATCACATCCTCTTAGGCAAGCTGGACTGATTCACGGCTTTTTTGGACACCTGCCTCCTCCTTTGTTTCTTTTCCTTTTTCCTCCTCCTCTAAGTCGTTTCTGTCCTCAGTGGATGTTGGTTATGCATACTTCTTCCAGGTTTGATGTTTCCATACTAGTCAGTTTAAAAAAAAAAAAAAAAAAGTTCGTTGTGTGCAGCCCGGATGTTATTTTAAACGTGTCTGAAAGACCGTAACCGTAGTTGTGGCTGTCAGAAGCAAGAATCCTGCAGCTTTGTTATGGAGAGGTAGACGAGCTGGGATGGGAGTTTCGTGCTGTAGCCCACATCTTGTCTCTGAACGTGGGCATCTTGCATTGGCTCTTTCAGGTCCAGCTGTGTGTATGGGACCTGCTGCCTGTGGGGAAAGACCTATTCCATCGGATTCCTGAGGTTCTGCAAGCAGGTATGGACTGCAGGAGCTTTGCTCTCCTCCAGAAACAAGGTGCGGGCGAGAGGTGGCAGTGCTGTCTTTCCTGCTGAACTCTTGAAAAGAGGATTGCTTTGAGCAGGTTTATAGTATTGCTTTGAGAGCAGCCTGCGAACTGATGAGAGAGAACTTTTTTTTTTAATGGCGTTAATTTTTTTCCTTTTGTTCCTGAAGCAGAAGGCCCTGGCAATAGGCCCAGTTTCTCTCCTGGCTCTGACATACACTCTGGGAAGAGATTCTGGTTTCCTCTTCTCTTTCAGGAATACGAAGGTCTCAACTTTTAGAAATTGCTGCCTATATTTGTTGCAGACACCCCAGTTGTGCAACAGCCTCCTGAATTCCCAGTGCTGTTGTTGTGGTTAGGAGTTGAGCAGGGGATGGAGAGTAAGCATGACACAACGTTTTGTAGGAGGAACCGAACATTGCTCACCGTGTGTGTGTGTGTGTCTGCCTGCTGTGCTGGGTATGTTGAGGGGGAGGGAAGGAGGGAGAGATCTGAACCCAGAGCAGCCCTAGTCTGTTCACCCCGGGGGTCCAGGCAGCCCTGGTTACCATGAAATAGTAGGTGAGTTAGGAGGTTTTATTCACCTGCTGAGATGAAGAGTGAATTTTTTTTCCAGTGGCAGCATGAGGCCAGTTTGGCCCTTGGAAAGGGCTCAGTTCATTGTACTTCCAGTCACTGGATCTACCTGTCTGCTCTGCCTTCTCTTCCACATCATGCCTCATCTCCTGTCTTTTGGAATACTCAGGAATGTCAAGGGTACAGTGCAGCCTCTTTGTAATACCCAACTGTATGTTCAACTGTACGAAATGATTGACCCATTTCCAAAGGACAGCATCTTTTTTTGTCTCTTCTGTTTGTCCCGTAATCTTGCCCTCATGGCTGTCCATTTTTCTTCCCTGATACTTTATTTCTGAAGTGACTCCAAGTAGACTTCTCCTGTTTCTTTTGGGCTTCATTCATGTGCCCCATTTTTGATTCCATTAGCATTAGCTATTCTTCAAGAACCTAATTTTAATACTGACCTTTTAACAATGTCATAAGTAGACATAACATGCCATCAAGGTGAACAACTGCTGGAGAAATAATTTGCCTTAGACCTTTTGTTTCAGATGTCCCAGAGCCTCTGGCAAGTATCCTCATACTGGCTGCACTTGGCTCTGTCTGCAAAAGTTTTCATGGCAGTGCAGACCAAAAGCACTTGGAGCTTCATGCTGGTTCCATGTCTGGTGATCATCACAGATAGGTCACACACCATCCATGTGCTTCCCTTATGCCTTAGCATCTTCTCAGGGGAAGAGACTAAAAATAACATGGTGGTTTGGCTTGCAGGGAAATGGTTAAAGCGTCCCCAGATTGGAAGGAGGGGAAGTTCAGAGGACAGAGCTGTTTACCAATTAGCTTGACCTTTTCCAGTCCACATCTTTACAGTGACTCACTAACTGGCCTGTGCTGGGGTTTTTAATCTCCTTGAGGTCTTATGACCACTAACAAATTGCATCGTGTCCAAAGCAATTACTCCTCTTTGCCTTCTTTCCTCTCCACAAGCATGCAGGTCAGCACCTGGCCGGGCGCTTCTGGCCTCCTTCAGAGAGGCAAGGGTGACATTGGGCTTAGCAGCCTTTGCTCTCTTAGGACATTGAAATTTGACTTCCTTTTTCTCCAGAAAGATGGAGCCTGGGATAGCCTTGAGAGAGAAGGAAACCTGATAGGAGCAGTGATTTATACCCATAGTATCTACTGGCAGAATGGATAGAGCTGATTTCAAGTTCCACAGAGCCTTTGGAGGGATTCAGCAAAGATTTACTCTGGTCACAACAGGATAGCTCTGTCTGGCAGCACACATTACAGTATTTATTGTGATATGCCTTAATATGATGTCAGTTTTCAAAATTTCTCCTGGAGGAGCTGGGTTCCTCTCTTATCCAGGGAGTCGTCTTGCCTAGCTTTGTAGAAAGTGTGAATTGGAGTTTGCATCCCTCTTTAATCAAGTACAGGCCCAGTAAGTTTGGGATGTTCTGTGGTACAATGTGAGACTTTTTCATGCAGCTCCCAGGTGTAAACGTGTTGCAGCAGTGTGTGTGAAACAGCTCTGGAAGAAAGCAGCTGAGCAGCTCCTGGTAGCAGAGGCTTTTCTGCGTGTCCTGGGCAGGACCAGTGCTTCCTCTGCATCTCCATCTGCTGTTGGGAGCTGCAGCCTTCAAGGGTAGTGTCCAGCAAGCAGCAGGGCTGGACTCCTTGGTGGGGCTGATTTGGGTTGCCCTGTTAAGCTGTCCCAGCAGGCATCCTGGGTGCTTGCTTGGGGCTTTGGCCTTTGTACCTGCTGCCTTCTCATTGCCGCCTCTCTCATCCCTGTAGGCCACCCTGCAGTTCTGTGTGGTGAAGCCCCTCATGGCCATCAGCACAGTCGTCCTTCAGGCCTTCGGCAAGTACCAGGACGGTGACTTCGAGTAAGTGCAGGAGTCTGCTTCCCCTTCTGTGTCCAGCTTTGCTTATCGTCTGTGTGCGTGTCGAGCCCTGGGAAAGGGTGGGGGGCTCACAGGCTGCATAAGTACACGAGAAAAGCGGGCAGGGATGTAAACCTGTTGCTTTATTTTTAACGTCACTTTTGGGGATGGAGCAGGACCAGGAGATGGGAAGGAAGGCGAGTCTTGTTATTCCCCAATGGTGGAGGCAAGGATAAAGATGGGGTCACCCTGAGCTCGTAGGCATTCCTCTGTCCTCTTGCTTCAGTGTAACCAGTGGCTACCTCTACGTGACCATCATCTACAACATCTCCGTGAGCCTGGCGCTCTACGCCCTCTTCCTCTTCTACTTTGCCACCCGGGAGCTGCTCAGCCCCTATAGCCCAGTCCTCAAGTTCTTCATGGTGAAGTCGGTCATCTTCCTGTCCTTCTGGCAAGGTGAGCTGCCTCCCCTTTCCCTCTGCAGCACAAAGATACCTCTGCGGGGGGCTCGTACATTAGAATTGGTGGAGCAGCTGCTAATTAATAGCTATTCTGTCTTTCTGGGTTTGTGTTTTGTTTTTTTAATTTGTTTGCTATTACAGTCTTGGTTTGCTTTTCTCTGGGAAAGCTTTGTTTTGCTCACTGGTATCTCTGTTTCTCTGCTGCTCGGTATCCCTCTGCATGCATGTACATGCACACATCTGCCTGGCAAAATCAGCTGCTTGTCTGAGAAGTCCTTTGCATTCCTGAAGCAATCATAAAGCATAAGCTGCCAAGATCTTATCTCCGGGCTGCCATTGTATTGATTGAAGTGGCACATCTGAGACTCTTTTAGCATTTTTTTTTCTTTTTTTTTCTTTTCTTTTTTTTTTTTTTTTAGAGCTCTATAAGCCAAATATTAACCACACATCTGTGATTCCTGCGAAGTGTCGTGTTAGTTGAAAGCACCTGTGCTGCCACAGAACCACTGCTGAGCCAAAGCGTGTTCAAATATGTTCACACCAAGGTGCAGAGAGAGGCATATTCAGAAAGCTGGAATTCCATATAAGCTTAGTGCTTCTTATTAGTAGGCTCTAAGCATTTCCCTGTTTGATGCCCTACTTAGACTTGCTGAGTCGTACTTCAAAGACTAATTGAGTCGGAACCTAGGTGGAATTCAGGCTGCTGGACTATGGCCTGTCCTCCTTCCGTACAGGCAAACTACTAAACCATCTAGTTTATCATCCTGAGCCATCTGGTCGCGTGCTCTCTGCCTTCTCTGGAGCTCCTCAGCCACCTGGTTGTGAACAAGGAGGAATATTTTGCAAGTGTGTGTCATAAACTTTATACGTAAAGTGAAAAGTTCTGTTATCTCAGTGTTTTGCTCTAGCTCTAGTGGAGGAGCTGAGATCTCTCACAGAAATATCTGGCTGCTTTTTACCCTTCTCGACCCAATTACTTCCTGTAGCAGCGTCTGGTGCTACAGATCATAGAAAAGAGTCAACATTTGAACACTCTTTGCTTGAACATATTTGTTCAGCTTTTCTCCTTTCTCTGTAGTACGGGTTAGTGTAAATGGGAGTTTTCCTGCCAGCCCTGTTTGTAGTTTCCGTGTTAAATTGCTTTGCAACCAGGAATGCACAGGAATACCAGGAATACACAGAAACGGCCATTTCCATTCCTGAGATTTGGTTTGCAAACGTGTCTTCTGCCCTTCTCCATAAACCTCTTGCTCTGTTCAGGGATGCTGCTGGCCATCCTGGAAAAGTGCGGTGCCATCCCCAAGATCCACTCCGCCAATGTGTCCGTGGGTGAGGGCACCGTCGCTGCCGGGTACCAGGACTTCATCATCTGCGTGGAGATGTTCTTCGCAGCCATCGCCCTGCGCCATGCCTTCACGTACAGGGTGTACGCCGACAAGAGACTCGATGCGCAAGGTAGGCGACGCGCCGGCACGCCGAGGTGACCTCTCTGGGTGGGATGGCTCCCCGTGGCAGCCAACAAACTGATACAACTCTTAGCCTGCCTGGAAAAACATCATATCCCTTCCTCCGTGGTGTCCAAATAGCCACGTTGTGCAAGGGCTCTGCAAAGCTTGCCTGAATTGCGCTGTTCCCTTTTCAGTTCCTTAGTATGCCGCCCACGAGAGCTTGTTTCAGACCTCAGGGCTGCAAGATGTCGCTGCTTTTGGGTAGAGTGGGCTTGTCCTTCCTGTCTCCCCAGAGGGGAACTCCATCGCTCTGCATTGTGCAACAGACTGAAGGAAGGAGGGACAGGGCCTGAAGCAGGTCCTGTTTTGTCTCCAGGTCTGGGAGATGAGGCCATTCTTTGGCAATGTGTTTGGTCTGGGGGAGAAGGATCTTCCTGCAATGACTGTGAAGACAGAGGGACTGGGAAGAGGGAGATGGAAGTTACTTCTGGGAAACTGGGGGTTCTTGTGCCCAGCCTGTGCCAGTTCATTTGGTGTTCTCCAGATAAAGGGGTCACTTCCCACAGGGGAGGGAGATGGGGCTGTGCTGTGAGAGGGGTGCAGCCTTTGAGCAGTGTTCTTGGCCCCCTACCCCGGGGAGCTTGGGAGTTTCTGGAAGGGAAGGACGGTGGCCGCACCTAGCAGGGGTGACATCTGTGTGTGACAGAGGTGCGAGCTGCTGGCCGACACAACTGGGCAGCTTTTGGTGGTGGGTCTTGTTCTGTTCTTATTTCCTCTCTCTGTTTCTCTCTCTCTTTTTCCGCTCTCCCCTTTTTCTCCCCTTGCTTTGGCCGCTGCTCCCCGATGCAGCCGTACCGTCGTACGGGCCATACGGTAGGTGCAGCATGCTCTGTGTTTGTCTCAGCTGGTTTTAACTGGGATGCTGTTCTGTCCTTGTTCCCAGCCTGCCAACTGCCTGCTCTTGACCCTTGCTTTCCCTTCCCATAGGTTGTAACTTGACTGCCTCGCACAGCTGCTTTAGGGCATCTGGAGTGTAAGCTGTAAAACAGACGCCTAGGCAGTGCCATAACCTAGTATTAGAGTGTTGATACATGGGGACTGTGTGAAACTCTTCTGTCTTTCCAAAGAATTGCACAAGGTCTCGAAGTAGCCGATTTGCTCTCTCTCCTTATCCCTCCCTCGCCCCTTTCCTAATTGCCCCAAATAAGCGGCGTGCAGCGCTTCCTGGGGAGCTCATGCTCGGGCTGAGAGCAGAGCCAGAGGCCGTCCTGGAAACGGGACCCCAAAGGCCACGAGGAAAAGCTCCTCACGCAGCCTTCCTCTGCGTGCAGCACTGCTGTGCTGTGTGGGGCTGTCTGCACGAGCTGCTTCCTTCACAGTGTCACTGTGATGCCCTCCAGTCGCCGCCAGGTCCCCTAGTGCTGCCTGTTCCCTTCCTTTCCCTCTTTGATGCTGCTTTCCCCTTTTACAATCTCTTCCTGTGGATGCCTTGATGCTGCCTGTCAATCTAGTATCCACTGAGTGGAAATGGCAAGTGGCATTTCTCCTGTGTTTTTAGAGCTTTCTTAGTTTTTTTTCTCCTCCGGAGCCCTTTACAGAAGGGCCGCCCCACATGTGTGTCTGCATGGCACTCGAAGCCAGCCGCGGGCTCAGGGAGGGCTCTTGCTGTGGGCACGTCTCACTCGCACCATGCGTCTCACCTGTGCTGTTGATTCCCTCGCCTCTTGGTGACTGGGAACACCGCGTGTTCCTTGTCAAACCTGGCACCGTTCTCGTGGCGGCGCCGCCTCGGCGAGCGCTGCAGGAGGTCCGTGCAGCGAGCTCTGCGTGTGCCCTCTTCCCCTCGCCTTGCCTTACTGGGTGCAGGCCACGCGCTCCACTTGTCCCCCCTCGTCTGTCCCCGGCAGGTCGCTGTGCTCCCATGAAGAGCATCTCCAGCAGCCTCAAGGAGACCATGAACCCTCACGACATCGTCCAGGACGCGATCCACAACTTCTCCCCGGCCTATCAGCAGTACACGCAGCAGTCGACGCTGGAGCACGGCCCACCCTGGCGCAACAGTGGTCACGTCATCTCGCGCTCCCACAGCTGCTCGGGGGCTCGTGACAACGAGAAGACCCTCCTGCTCAGCTCCGATGATGAGTTCTAGGAGGGGAAACAGCCGGTGCAGGCTGGAATTTTTCCTCTCTCCTTGTTGTTGGGTTTATTATTTTTTTTTTAATTTATTGAAGCGGAAACACGCAAGTCATATCACTTCCTAGAAAGTACAGGTTGCAGAAGTGGGCACTTCCCATTAGCTTTTGTGGGTATGGACATAACAGACAGTGTGGAGGTGGGGGAATGGCCAGAAATCATCTGTGTCAGCCCATTTCTTACAGCAGTGGAATTGGTTGAAGCAAAGGGCTTCCCATTACCCTCCCAGCTTGGTGTGGAGCGTGACTTAGCAGCGCCCAGAATTGTGGCGAAAAGTGTTTTCTTCCCAACTGGACAACGTGACTGCTTTGTATTCCTCTTTCCAAATGGTTGATGTAGGCACAGTTTGCTTCCCCAGCTCCCTGGTCCTGACCTCACTGTGATCCTTGGGAAATGGGATTAGGATGCAGCGATAAGAATCCCTGAGGACCAGACCAGAGATTGGTCTCTCTGTAGCCAGTGTCTTAAATACTTAACAAGAAACATCTGCCACCCCTGAAGCACCTGATTGTGCAGTCCTGTACTGGAGTGAGGGGGCAAAGGACAGGAATTTCCTCTGGTTCCTCCCACGCACATTCCCTGCCTGAAGCTGGTGCTCACTGAAGCTCAGTGGGGGTGGAATTACTGTTTTAGGGTGTGGGGTTTCCTAATTACCGGGTATCCAAGCATCTCATCTTCACTGTGTTCCTGCAGCAAGGTACCTCCCAGGAGTGTCTTCCTCCTGCTAAGGGGACAGAGGATTGGCCGTGGTAGCTGGTAGAAGCACAGCACTAGGTTTGTAAAACTCTGACCCTTAGGTCCCTTGGCAAGCAGGAAGCTATGAAGCAAGAAAATGTCCTCTCTCCTTGTTCCCTGCCACATTGCCAGTACAGGTGCCCTTTAAAGCTGGGGCCTCCACTGCCAGAGCAGATGCCCGTGTTTTGCAGATAGCCCTCCCCGGGCTCCTCACTGCTGCCTTCCCATGTGCTGCACAGGTGTTGCTGTGAGGCTGCAGTACTCCGAAAGGGATGTTGCTCTCTCCCTCTTGCTTTTTATCTCCTTTCCACCCCAAACTGGAGCAGATGTGAAACCTGCCACAGCTTGGCTGGTTAAAATTGTCCCTCATAATTTTGCAGGCAGGAGCTGCTGCTGCCCTATGTTTTACCCCTCGTTTATGTTGGGCTTTGAGTGGACTTTGAATGTTGAGCTCCTAGATGTTTGACAGAATCAAATTAAAAACGATCCCTCTGCAGGTCTGTCCAAGCAGCAAGAAACACCTCCTCCCTGTTTAAAAATGGCTAAAATGGGGCAGGGAGACATGCGCTAAAGGGTGAGAGGCGAGATTGCCACCACAGTCAGAGAGTGAAGTGGAGCAGTTACATCAGGCTCCTTATTTTTTGCCTGTAGTTTCACAGCCCTGGGCTGCTCGATGCCCACTGTCAGCAGCAGACCTGCATCTCTCCATGTTGCCACTAGTCCCTCTGCCAGAACAGGGCTCATTGGAGCTGACCTTTCCTCTTGTGTCCCGATTTATGTGTGTGCCCATCCACTTTCCCACAAGCTGCTGTGAGCAAAGACCACTTCCTTCCTCAGGTCTGGTCAGGGAGACGGACTCCAGTTTGGACAGCTTTCCTCTCTGCTGTGAGGATAAGGTAGGGCAAGGTGAGGAGGACACCGAGCAGCATCTCCTTCCATGCTCGTGTGTCTGAGGTGGGCGAAGGGGTTGGGAGCATTGGGGCCAACTCTTGAGGGAGTTGGGGAAAGGATCAGTGAATCCAAAAGCGCCTTTGCTCCTGCATCTCCTTCTTTGCACATAGCCTGCAATGCCAACAGTTAGTTGCTGCTTTTCCTAAATCTGCCACTACTTAAAAGAGAGGGGCCAATGGTGTCTACCAGCCCTTTTGCGGGCTTGGTGTAAAACACTTTTTTCCATGTCCCATAACCCACCTGGAAAGCAGGACTGGAAACTGAATGGGCTTTCCTGCCATCTTCCATGACTCTGAGTAATAGTTCTTTAGTGCTTCGCTTTTATTTCAAGGTTCCCTTCTCTCTTAGGAAGTGTGGGATGGGGTACCACCTGTTCCCCCTTCTTACTTCATTTGAAGGACTTGATGATGTCCCACTGTCACTTAAATGGTGGCTCTCGCTGATGTCTGCTGCATTGGATAACTGAGACCTGAAATTTCTGGGATTATCCCATTGAGTTTGAAGAGGATCCAGGTTTGGGGAAGTATTTTTTTTTTAAGTTACTTTAAAATGTATGCTGCATATATTGTGCATAGGATCTGGATATTCTTGAAGCTTCATATATGTAGTGGTTTAAAGTATAACCCTTTTGCACTAGCTACCTTCAGAGAAGCCTGGTGAAGATTAGCACCTGAACAACAGCCAGCTGCCACACATTATAATTTTATATATATTTTTTTAACGCTACTGAAAATCATCTCTGAGCTTCCTGCTGTCCTTCAAGATAGGCAAGTGCCAGAACAAACATCAGCTCTGTAGGAACAAATATCTAATGAGACCAGAGCTGGAAACGAAGGCCACGATGCCCTCTGGTCTCGCAGATCTGTTAGCGGTAGCCCAGGGCCCTAACAAATACGTCAGTTCCAAGAACAGGCCCTTGGAGCTGCTCCACCTCACCTGCTACCCCTCTTTTTCCTTCCTTTGTTTACCATGTAACATACCCATGGGATTTGTTTATTATTTTTCCATATAGAGTAGTTCTTTGTATATAAATGACTGAAAAAAAATGTATGATAAATAAGACAGAGTCACCTAGTTTTGTACCTATTGTGTTTAACTGACGTGAGCTCAGCGACAAGCCGCTCTCTCTATTTTGGTCTTTGTGACGTTATACTCTGCAGAAATGAGCAAATATGATGACAAATAAAAATATAGAGATAATTTAGATTGTACTTAAGCCGCCTCTGTGTAGTGGTGTCTGGGTGCCTTCTCTGAACTCATTCTCCGTTCTTGCCCATTGCAGGGCTTGGCTTGGTCTACCTGGCCCCCTGAGTGCTATTTGCAGCAGCGGGTGGTGGCATGAGCGTGAAGGCCTCGGTGCGGTGGCTCGGCAGGGAGCCCTGCGAGGTCGTGGTGGCCGTACGGAGCTGTGGCGATTCTGGGGTGCTGCGGGAAGGGGTGTGCGGTGCCCAAGCACTTGCTCACATCAGGTCTGGCTGCAGCGCGAGCGCAGCCTCATGGGAATTTTCCAGTGAAAATCTTTATCTTGGAAGAAGCTGACTCAGCGCCACTGAAGTGTGCCTGAAAGAATGCGCTGTGGGGCGGGGGGTGGAAGGAGAGCTGTGATGATCTCAGCTCCGGCAGCTTCTGGTGAGACCGCGCGAAAGTGAAACCCAACAGCTCCGCATCAGCCACTGCCGCGGTGCGAGGCTGCCCAGCCGCCCCTGGAAACTGAGGCTCCTGTTGGTACCTAGCTCCAAAGTGGGAAGCTGCCGTTCACCCGGCCCAGAGGGCAGCCTCCTTCCCGTGGAGCGCTCATGGCAGCGGGAGGCCGCACAGAATGGGGACGACCGGGACACGGTGAGCAGCGCGTGGCTCTGCAGCCACCGCTGCCACCCGCCTGCCCAGGCTGCGTCGCCTCTGTGAGCTGGGGCTTGCTGCGAGGCAGCGGCCAGGGCCTTTTCACCCTTCAAAACAGTGGCTGCTCCAGCTCAGAGCTGCCCATTCGGTCTTGGAGCTGTCCTGGCTAGAGGCCGATGCCTCAAAGGAAAGGTTCAGCATTAAACCTGCCGCCTTAGGCCTTTGCTTCCGAAGAACATAAATCCCTGCTGAGCCGGAAAAACCACGAGCTGTGCCCCATCCTCAATCCTTTTTATGCTCATTCTCCTCTTATCCTTGTGCCCTGTGGAAATCTTTCTAGCTGAATGCTCTGATTTTCATGCAAGCTCATGATTTCAGTATGCTGGACATTGCAGTAAAAAATAATAGTAATAAAAAAAACACACCCCAAACAGGAAAACCCGATGCTGGTTTTACAAAGATGCAGCCCTATGCTCTGTTCAAGAATGATAAAACACTCTTTCTGTTGAAAAAAAAAAAAAAAGAATTTGCTTTATTTGTAAAGTCTACAAAATACAGAGGAGTCAGGTAGGACACATACTGTAAGTCAGAAAATAAATAGGATTTTTTTTTTCTTTTTTGCTCTATAGAAGTATAAGATAAAATGTGATTTGCATATATAAAATATAAAGTACGGCTCTGTACCAACATCCTGGCTGTGCCGAGTAGGCGGAATGGTAAAGAGGACGTGAAAATAACTTATGTTCGTGCAATAAATAAACCCGGGGGAGATGGGGATGGGGTGGGGGGCGCTAACCGTAGTGCCTCTCCGCGGGCACCGCTCTGCAGGGAGGAGAGGGCGGCTGCAGCCTGGCAGGGCTGGCGTGACAGCATTCGGGCAGGGGCCGTTGGGGACTTGGCTGAGGCCAAACGGGGCTGCCTCCTGTTACCTCCCTGTGTCTATGGGTCGCTGCTGGCGTTTGCAAAGCCCAGCTCTTCTCCGGGGCTCCTCAAGCCTTGGGAGGAGAGGCTGTCCCAGGCTTGCGTCCAAGCTGGAGGAAAACCGCGAGGGGCCCGGCCTGCAGCTTCCAGGAGCAGAGTCGCTCTCTGTCCCCCAGCCCGCGTCCACCTTCACTGCCCACTCTCAGCACCTCCGCCCCTCTCCTGCTTCTCCTTGCTCACCAGCCTCAACTCCTGTTCCCTGGGGACCAGGGCCGCTTTTCCCCAGGCTTTGCAGCCTCCCTGCAGGGGCGCGGGGGGGAATGTTGTGCCTGGTGCTGTGGGGCTGTCCAAGCTGGCCTCTACTGAACAAAATAGCGTTTATCTCTTCTCCAGCTGCCTTCGTTTCCTTCCTGACAGTGCCTCTGTGTTCCAGAGGCACCCGGCCTGCCTGGGCTGCCATGTCCCCGGGGGCAGGAAGAGGTGTGAAGGATGTGCGTGATGGAGAGAGATAAAAGGGCACCTCTCGCTTCTCCCCTCGGCCCCTCCGGCAGCAGCCCAGTGCTACAGCGGAAGGAACTCGGCCGGGAGGGACCCACTCGCCCTCCCCAGCTCTCCTTTCGCCAGGGGCCTCCCTGCCCTCGCCACTGCTCCCCATCACCTCAGCCCCCCCGACCTCCCGTGTCCAGGCTGCCATGATGCTTTTCCACCTTCACTCACACTTCCTCAGGCACCAGCCCATGGCCACGTTCTCCCTCCCTACGACTTACCACTGCCCTCGCTGTCTCTAATCCCTTCTGCACCACAAACTCAAGGCTGGAGCAAGCGGGCTCACGGCCTCTGCACATCCATGGCCACTCTGCCACCTCTCCCGGTGCTGACACAGCGGTGGCCAACATGAGTCCAAGTGGTGAGGCTGGCAGGGCCAGACCTCAGCACTGATTCACCCCTCTCCATCCTGTCCCTTCCGCAAAACTCTCTCCCCTCATTTTCCCTTTCTGTCGTGCTCCTGAGAGTGCCCGGCTTGCGCTCAGCTCTCCTGCAGCCTCTCTAGAGGAGAGGAGCAGAGGGTTTTCCTGCCAGCTTGGAGACACGGGATGCCTCCCCAGCTCCGCTAGCGCCAACCTCCTCCTCTGCCACCTGCGCCTGCCCGGGTGAGAGGCACCCGGCCGGGGGGAGGCTGCAGCAGGAGACAGACCGGAGTCAGAGACGAGGGAGGCCATGGGGGACTGCCAGGCTTGTGGAGCCTCTGCTACCTCGAGGGGTCCCCGGCAGGGTCCCACCAACCCTCCGTGCGCCCCTCTGCAGCTGGTGCAGGGCGGCCGGTGCAGGCGCTGAAAGGGCTCTGGGAGGGGAGAGGCTGCAGGTGCGAGGAGGATGGCCCCGTGGAGCAGGAAGGGCCTTGGGCCCCGGGTGACGGATCCCAGCAGCCATGGCAGGGGCTGGGGAGGGGAGAGGGCGGCAACCGGTACGTCAACTCATGGGGGAAGGCGCCCCGGGGGCCGCACGCGGCCGGGCGGCGGGGGCCTGCACTAGGAGTAGGCGGCCTGGTTGGCGCCAGACTTGACGATGGTGATGACGCTGGCGGTGGCCACCTTGGCGGGGGGCCCGTGGGCGGCCACGGTGCGGGCAAAGCCCTGCAGGGCCTCGTACTTGCCGCGGAGCGTGTCAAGCTCCAGGCGCATGGCGGCGTTCTCCCGGGCCAGCTTGTCCACCTCCCACTCCAGCTCCATCTTCTGCTTCTGCAGCTCTTCCTTCTGGCAGACCCGCTTCACGCGGCAGCTGGCCGCGTAGCCCCGGTTCTTCAGCGTCCGCCGGCGCTGCTTCAGCCGCGCCACCTCCTCCTTGGAGAGGCCCCGCAGGTGGTGGTTGAGCTCGCGCACCGACAGCCCCATGAGCTCCTCGTCCGACAGCAGCGGCGTGTTCTCCCCCAGCTCCCGCTTCACCTGCCCGCGAGAGAGAGGGGCACCCGCCTGAGACCCCGCGCGGCTGCCGGCCATGCCCCCGCGCCGCCCGCGGCCTCACTTACCTTCAGGGCCTTGCTAGCGAGTCCGTCCGCGGCCATCGTCTGCCCCGGGCCGGCCCTGCGGTGCTGAGGAGCCAGGAGGAAAGCCCGTTAGTCATGGCACGTGCGGAGGACCCCGGCCTCCGCCCGCCCGCGCTGACCCGGGGGTGCTGCCCCTCTGCCCCCCGCCCGGCACGCAGGTTTCCCCGGACTGCCGCAGGGCCGGGCATTTGGGAGCCAAGTGACTCATGGTTTTTCCTTTAAAAATACATAATAATAATGATTGCAAAATAAATAAATAAATAAATAGAGAGAGAAGGAAGAAACAACAATGCTCAGCACCACCTCCTCCGTGCTGCCCCAGGGCAGCCAAGTTGCCTGCCTGCCCCCCAAGGCCCCGCTGCACTGCCGGGACATGGCAGCCAGGCCAGGCTTCCTCCTGGGTGACGGGAGGAAACACTGGCGCTGAAAGGAAAGTAAAAGCAGCAGCGCTGGAGCGAAACCAGCCGAGCTCTGCCAGGCCTCGGGCGCCCTGTGCCGCCCCGGGCACTCGCAGACACGTGGAGAGCAGAGCCAGGCACCTGCCCTGCTTGCGCAGCGGCCGCCTTCGGAGCGGACCCGCCGCCCGCAGCCCTCGTGCCCCAGCTGGCGAGGGCACCCCAGGCTGCCCGGGACTGCGCTGGAATGATTCCAGCGTGCGGGCAGGTCCCGGGAGCGGAGCAAAGGGCCCAGGCACAGCAGCCTCGTGTGGGTGAGAGAAAAGCCATCTCACCATGATTCAGCACTGCAGAAGCAGCCGTCACCCCATCCATGCCTGTCCTCTGGCAAGGGAGTTATTTTTTTCCCCCCCTCTCACTAGGTTATGAGGAGAGGGCTGGCAAGGGCTGGAGCTTGAAATGCAACGCAGCAGCATTTCCCTGAGGCAGGCAGCCCCCCTATAGGGGAGCAACCAGACCAAGGGAGAGTGAAAATGGGCCAAGGCGAGGGCTGGCTGGCAGGAGGAGGCAGGGGCAGGCAGATGAGGCACACGTGCAGCTGCGGAGGGAAGAGACCAAGCTCCATGCCCAGGGGAAAGGGATGGAGGGAAGGGCCCCCCTCGCGCGCGCTCCGAACAGCAGTAAGGTGAAGAGCTGGGAGGAGAGCGGGGAGGAAAGGTGGAGCTGGGAAAACAGCGGGCTGGAATCTGATGCAATAGGAGTCGGGAAGCACGGGGAGCTGCATACGGAGGCGAGGGAACACGGCCTGTGCAGCGGCGTGGCTATGGCCTCCTCCCCCGGCTGCTGGAGCAGGCGGGAGAGGCTCAGGAGAGGGCGAGATTTCAGGAACTTACCCAAGAGATGGACAAGATTTAGGAAAGGCACAAACACAACCCAAGGCCTCCCACACCTAAGTCAGCTCCAGCTCGGAGCAGGGCCGCCCTTCTCTCAGGTCCTTGCATCCCTGGCGGGGCTGCAGGCCTTTTGCTTGGGAGCCGCAGGAGAGGGGACCCCATGAGGGAGGCAGGGAGCAGAGACCCCCCCCCCCAGATCTGCATCACTGCTGAACCCCACCGATTTGCACTCAGCATCACAGACAGGGCACAGACCCATCCCAGGTAGCTGCAGTGTCCTAGCAGGCTTCCGGAGGAGCCACTGTTCTGATGCACTGAGCCAAGCTATTCCCTGTCCATCACCTGCTATTTCATTAATTCAGCCCTCATTCTGAGCGGCTACCAATGACTCTAGCCAGGGCTATGGGGGACAGCACAACTCATGAGCGCTCGGGAGGGCAGCAGGTCTAATGGCACCACCACAGGGCAGGACCCCGTGGCCACCTGGTCTGCAGGCAAAGGCTTTCCGCAGCCCAAGGGGCCGGGATCTGGCCCTCTGTACGGATATGGTCAGCTGTTACAACGCACCTGGACGCAGCTCCAAACAGGGAAGGGAAAGGAGCCGCAGGGGAGATGCAGACCTTGTTCACTAGCAGGTCCCCTGCCCACTGCTGTTCCTGAGAAGGGCCCGGGAGAGCCACCACTGCTACCACTCGTGCCCACCCGCAGGGACACCTGGGACAACCTTTGGCACACCTGCACTATTGCACTGCTGGCTGCGGCACCGCCACACACTCGGGCACGTGCAGCCCTCGGGCAGCACAGCAAGTCCTGCTGTGCCCACGAGCTGGCTGCAGCAGAAGGACGCGAGGATGCGTGTGCGGGCACAGTGGGCCAAGTCCAGCCGCCCGCAGCGCACGCATGGCACCGCCGTAGCCTCCAGCGCTCCCGCGCACGGTGCTGACGGTGCCTCCGCAGCACACGGGTACCTCAGCAGCACCTGCGCCCACAGCCCCCGTTTCCAAGTGGAATGTGGGGCAGCGAGGAGCAGAGAACAGCCCAGCTCTGCTCCGGAGCCAGGAGGCAGCATCCCCGCGGGGCCTGGCCCGTGAGCCCCCGCGCTAGCGAAGGGGCCAGCTGAGGATGAGGAGGGGACCAGGGACGGGCGCAGCAGCAGCCGGGGTCGCCTGTGCTGCCGCTGGTGAAAGGGCGCCCGCAGGCGCCCAAGCTTTGCAGCCCAGCTCGGTGCGGGCACCGCCATGACCGTCATGTGACGGTGAGTCGCTCTGTGCTGAGCACGAAAGAGAAAAACATCAACAAACACGCGCGGCGTTGAGGCAAACACGGCGTCAAGGTGTTTACTGCCGCGCAGCGCTAGCTCCCAGCTTCCTGCTCCCGCTTTAAAGAAACAGCACTCGGCTCCCCACGGTATCGGCACGGCAGGAACTACTAAAAATAACCAGCTTTGGCCACCGGGTTGTCACCTCGTGGGAGGTAAGGCACCGTGGCGCTCGCTATTTATATCCCCTGGGGATCGGGAAGCCGCGTGAGAAGCAGAGGACACCCGCAGGCAAGCGTGAACTGCTGCTGCCGGCGCCTTTCCGAAGGGCCAAACGCATTTCCAAGCTGCCCCGTGTCCCGGACAGAAGTCACCCCCTGCCCCGGCCGCGCCAGCTACCGCGAGTGGAAACGCAGCAGCCTCTCAGCGGGGAGCAGCGAGGAAGTAAAGCGGGAGGCGGGAGGGGAGGTTCGAGCGGAGCCCTGAGCCCTCCCGGGCGCCGAGAGTTTCTCAACCCGAAACTCTGGCTGAAGTTAACCGGAGCCAGGAAAACAAAACTCCAGGGAGGCGAGAGCCGCCCGGGGGAGGCGGCGTAGGCAGCGCCGCGCCGTCCGCTCCCACCGGCCCCGCTCCCGGCTCTGTGGGACAGGGGCGGCCGCCGGCCTCCCCCGGGGCGCAGCGGGACCGCCGCTCTCTCCCTCCTTCCCCCCCGCCACCATCTTCCTTCCACTCCCGCCTCAGAAAAACAGGGCCACGAAGCCGCCCCGGGGCCCCACGAACGCGCCCTGGGGGACCGCGTCGCCCATTGCGATGGCGGCGGGGCGGGGGGCCCAGCACGAGGGCCGCGCTGGGCGGGCGGCCACGCGGCCCGGCGGCGCGAGGCGGGCGCCGTGTGCGCACTTACCGCGCGCGGGGCTCCCTCCGCAGCGGGAGGCTTCGTGCCGGCGTCGCCGAGCGTGGCCCGGCCCCGGGCACGGCGAGGGGCAGGCGGGAGCGGGTGGCGAGCGGCGCGCGGGGGGCCAAGCGGGGCGCCGCGACGCGCCGAGCTGCAAGGCGAGTTTCCTGGAATTACTCACTCGCAGGATTCTTTTCATTCATAAAAACACAGTCATGCGGTGACATCATTTTTTCCCCTCCCTTGTCCCCTCCCCGCCGCGCGGAGAAGGCGACGCGGCCGGGGGGCCCTGCTGCCATCTTAGCGCCGGGCAGTGATTTTAAAGGGTCCTCCCGTGCCCACCCTGCCCTGCTGTGGGTGCCTTGGGGGGTTGTTTGCCCCAGGAATGTGGGGCTGGGGGGAGGCAGGGTGAGCGCGGCTTTGCCCTCTGCCGCCCATGAGATGGGGGCTGCAGCAGAAGGGCAGGCGTCTGCGAGCGGCAGGGCTGGTGCTGGCCATTAAATGTCCTGCCACAGCCACTTGCTGAGCTGTTTATGGCTTTCCAGCAGAGCCGTGAAGAACTGCCCTTGAAATGCTTTCCAGCTGCTTTTCTGTATTGGAAAAGACGGGGGTGGAGCTGGGGAAACAGGTTGTTGTCCTGAGGCAGCTGCCCGGAGCCATAAGCGGTGCTAAGGGGGAGCTGACCGCGTCTCCCCCCACGCAACTCTCCACAGTGGTGTGGAGCAGCGGGTAATGCAATGCGCTTCACCCTCACGAAGGAAGTAGTAACATGTTTTGTCGATATGGACAGTGGTTTTCACGACATTCTACAGCAGGGTCCCTGTTATTTACTGCATAGAGAACAAGTTTACACAGATGTACCAGGAAGACCCTCCCGTTGAGTCACGGGGTTCAGACTGGACCCTGCTCCCTTCCAAACTCCTCCTCACAGGGATCTGGGTGCGGTGGGATCCAATCTTAGTCCCAGGCTTGGTCAACAGTTTATGTCTAAGGGATTATGTGCACAGTCTAAGGGATTATGTGCACAATCAATCCTGGATACAACTCCGTAAAACTTAGGAAGTGTGAGAAAGCTTTTGCATGCCATGTTTGCTTACTGCGGACCTGTTGCTTTTCAGGGATCTCTCAGCGTTGAGGAGTAACCCCAAGAGGTGCCGCTGCCCACGGGGAGACCCTGCCTCGCAAGGAGAGCTCAAGGGGCTCTGGAACCACCTCATTTCTATGGGATAGGGTGATTGATTTATAGTGGTTTTTGCATATCAGCCAAATTTTTGCTGACGCCAGCTTAGCTGGTCCCCGGCTCTTGTGCTGTTGTTATCTCCTTTCCCAAGGTCCATGGGAACATCCCCCAGCAGGAGGCGGCCATATGTTTACTGTTCGGTGGGAAGAGGTGGCAGAGATGCAGGGAGGCAGACACTACAAGCAGATAACACGATCAGCACTCGCATGGGGCTGTGTGGGCAGCTGGTGTGGCCAGGGACACAGCACAGCCATCACACCAGGTGTCACCCACCCCTGCCTCCTTCCAGGGCTGTTCCCCCACCCAGGGCCGGAGGGAAGGGATTCGGGGTCCTTTGGGATACATTGAGGAGCAACATTGCTCCTGCCGCTTCAGGATGGGGCTCTCCCTGCCCCCAAGGCAGGGCTTGAACAGCCCCCTCTCACACACTTATGTGCACATATGTATGCGTGTGTGCAGGCTTGCAGATCAATGTGCGTACACATGCATACAGGCGTGCATGCATGTGTAACACACATACATGTTTATGCACGCGTGCACATACACGTACATGTGCGCATGTGGGTACACACGTGTAAGTAGGTCTGTGTTTGTATACAGCAGCATATAGGCATGCGCATACAGACACATGTGCACACAGGCACTGTGCGGGGAAGGCTGTCCTGCTGCCAGCTAATGGCGCAAGCTGCCTGCAGGCAGGGAGAAGGGTTAAATGCGGCCACCATGTCCTCCCCCAACACGGGAAATTTAGAATGTTCTCTCTCAAAAAAAAAAAAAAAAAAACCCAACAACAAAAAGAAACGCGGGAAAAGGCCGTAGCCGCCGTTCAACCGGGCCCCACACGCAGAGGGGCGGCGCCGTCGCCCCTTTAAGAAAGCGACGGCGAGCCCCGCCCCTCACCAAAATGGTGGCGGCGTCGCGCGCGCTTCCGCCCCTCACCAAGATGGTCGCCCGCACATCCGCCATTACGTCAGGGCGCCCGGCCCGGTCCACCGCGCAACCGCCCCTCGGCCCCTCCCCGCGCTGGCCACCTCCCATTGGCCGGCTCGCGGGGCGGGGCCGCCTCCCATTGGCCGGCTCGCGGGGCGGGGCCGCTTCCCATTGACCGGCTCGCGGGGCAGGCTTCGCAAGGGCGCGCGGCGGCCGCTGGTGGAAGCGGCCGTGCGGTAAGCGCGGGGGAACGGGCGCCCCTGGCCGCGCGCGGGGCATTGTGGGCGCTCGTGGCGGCGGTACCGACCCCGGGCCCGGGCCCAGGCCCAGGCCCAGGTGCGGCCCAGCCCGGCTGCCCCTTCCGTCGTGCCCGGCGCCTCGGGCCTTCGGGACCCTCCATCCCGTCACGGCGCCTCCCGGGCGCAGGGGTTCCCGAGGCGGGTTGGCTCCGGGCGGGGGTGGTTTTTTCACCAGCCCGGGGTCGTGGGAAGCAAAAGGACAAGGAGCAGCTTGGGCTCTCCCAGGAAGGGCTCCTAAATCAAAGTTCTTCGTAGCGCTGGGCTTTGCTCCTGGTGGTCATTTGCTCTCGCTGTTCTTCTTGTGGCAGGTTGCTGAGGTCAGGGAGTAGGACGGGGCCATCTGGCCCCGGCTGAGGTTGCAGCTGGGTTCCCCCAGACCCCCTCTGTGGAAAGATGCAGTTCCTCGGCCGGCTCGTGGACACTCTCAACAGCGTCACGCAGATATTCACAAACCCCTACCGGGTAAAGGAGGTGTCTGTGGCAGAGTATGCGGCCCATCCCCGCGTGAGGGAAGAAGGCCAGATGGTCCTGTACAGGAACAGCTCCGCGCACTCCTGGGATTGCCTCCTGGTGAATCCTCAGAGGCCCCGGGTCGCCTTCCGGTAAGCGACAGGCTGCCTTGGCCTGCTTGGTGCTCCACGGGCAAAGGAGAGATGTGGAGTGCTGCTGCCTCTCCGCTGTGGTGGTGCTTCTGGTCTGTGGGTGTGGGCTGAAGTGTTTGACCAACTCATGGCCTCGCTAGAAATGGGAGGTCCCTGTGAGTGCTGGTCAAGGAGCAGTCAGAATAGCCTGCAAGGAGGAGGAAGGTGTCACCTGGCAGAGCTCAGCCGCTGTGGGGTGCGGGCAGCCACGTAACAGGCCCTCGCGGCTCAACATCCGTCCACAGACACATCCACTTGTGCTCAAAGTTTTTGGTGTTTTACAGTCAGGAGCACAGGGTACTTGACCCCAAAATTTAATGTGCCTCAGAAAGAGTGAGGCTGCTCTGCCTGCCTGGCAAACTCTCTTTCCCATGGTGCGAGTCTGCCATGCAACAAGGAAGAAGAGGAAAGCCCTTAGCACTAATGTTGGGAGGCATTTATCTCTCTCTGTGCAGGACTTGCATTCGCCTTTGCCTTTCTTTCTTCTTGCCTCTCCCCCAGGCTCTTCCAGCTCATCAACGAGGGAGATGCAGCTATGCATTTTGAGCAGTATACCAGGCAGCTGCGCCCCTTCTACGAGAGCTCTACGCAGCCCTTGCCCTTGGAGGTTCTCCAGCAGCTTACCAACTGCTTCCGCAACCACCCCAGCTGGTCCGTGGCCCACGTGGCTGCGGAGGTCGGCCTTCATGAGAGCTTCCGGCACAACCACGTCCTGAGGCAAGAGGCACTTGGGAGCCCCTGCGGGCAGTAGGCTCAGGAGGGGAGTTTAGGCAAGATCGGGGCATTGCTGTGCCTGTACAGAGGGAGCTGCTGCTTGGAGAAACTTAGCACCTGCGGTTACTGCAGTGGCTGAGCTTGCAAGTTTTGCTGACCTTGGTATCCGGAAAAACCGAAATGATAGCAAAGAGTGTCTGGTGGCCTCTCTAAGTTCACTGTCAGTCTCTGGATCTATTGATGTTAAAGCCTAGACTGTTAGTGTGTGAGCCAAAGGAGTGAACAGCTTTGCCAGCAGCACGAATAGAACATGGAGCTGCCCTTCAGAGGGTTTTGGGGCACTGAATACCACAAGAGAGGACGTAGGGTAGCCCTAGCTTTGTGGAAATGCGTCAGAGGGGCACAACCCTTTCTGCTTTTTCCTGGGAGAGATCCATTTAGGCAAGGGCAGATCTGCAAGGAGTTAGTGGCCTGGGCGATTTATCGCAGCACCTTTTGGTTGCTGCCTCATCTTGAGCCCCCCTTCATGAGGGTGGTGGGAGACACCCTGGCAGGCAGGACAGCGGGCTGTGCCACAGGGAGAAGCAGTGGCAGGCCTGGCACTGCTTGGTAGCACTTCCTCGTGGCCCTTGGTGGCTCGTACCAGTCAGGCCCATCACAGGTCTCAAAGGTACCTTGGCAGCGGCCGCCAAGGAGTCTTGGTGGGCCCCTCTTTGCCGCCCTGCCTCGGTGTCCTGCTGACTGCTCTCCTTCCGCAGCTGTGTGAACAGCACGGAGAGCGAGGAGGGCTGCACACCACTGCACCTGGCGTGCCGACGGGGGGACGTGGCCTGCCTGCAGGAGCTGCTCGAGTGCCACGCGCGCCTCGATGTCGCCGACAGGAATGGCGAGACTGTGTTCCACTACGCCGTGCGAGGGAGCAGCCCCGAGATCATCGAGGTGGGGGAGCTACGAAGCTGGGGCTAAAAGGGATCTCCCCTATGCTGTGAGGGGGGAAGAGAGGAGAGAAGCTCAGGGCTGCCCAGCTGAAGTGCTTCAGGCTGCTCCCGTGAGCACTCGGTGCTGAGTTCAGCCCCTTCCACCCTCTCTGGTGGCGCAGCTTCCCAAATTCCCGCCTGCAGTGAGGCAGGGATATAGAGCAACAGATTCTTTACCAAGCGTCCTTCAGTGTCATCTGCTTTAGGCCTTAGTCCCGCTTTTCCTCAGGTTCTTGGCTGTCCCCTGCCAACAGGTCTTTTAGCTCTGGCTGCTTGCTCTAGAGGGGAGCCTTTGGCCCTGGTGGGGCAGCACGTGGTGCCTGCCAGCTCGGAGCGCCTTCCTTGGCAGCCCAGCATCTTGCTTGTTGAACTGAGTGCCATTGCACGGGGGAGAGGCAGGGGAGATGCAGCCTGAAGCCCAGGGCTTTCTCAGGTGCTGCAAGGTGTTGGGCAGAGTGATGGGGTTCGTAAGGGCATGAGGGGCGTTCCACGCTGGTTCCTTAACGGCCATCAGTTCTTGAGCGCTGAATGTGGAACAGGCTCTTGCCCACACCCGTGTCCCTCCTGTTGCCCAATGCCTGCTGTGATATTTCTGCCAGCCAGACTGTGATGGGGTTTTCTCATGCGTGACTGGGGAGGGATGATGAGCAGGGCACTCAGGACCTTTGTGTTAACCAGGTATCATCTTCCTGTATTTCACTTTAATACCAACTTGGCTCTTTGTTCAGAGATGCCTTTGGTTCTAATCGGTCTCTTGCCTGTTGCATTTCTCTCAGTTTTTCCCTGAACCGAAGAGGGAAGCTCTAAATTCCTGCTTTTTCTAGTGCACTCTTGTGCAGGGTTGCTTGAGCGTGGAGGTGGGGTATTTTTGTGTAACTTGCCCACTTGGCAAGTAGCAAGTGTGAAACCTGCGGGGGGCAGGAAAATCCCTTCAAACATCTCTCCACGTGTATATTTTAAACAGAATCCTGTTTGTGGTGGCAGGCAGTGGTGGGGCTGCAGGGGAGGCTGAGCTCCTGCTGCCAGCTGGCCATGGTGATTGATGGGCCTACAGCAGCAGATCAAATCTCTGCTTTCAGTTAGTGCTTCAGGTAGGGCTAAAGGAAAAGAGCAGAAAATGCAGCTCTCCTTTTAAGAGAGAAAACCAAGTGCGCTTTCATGATTCCCATTTTGGAAGAAGGGGCAAAGAGGACAGGCTGTGCTGGTGTCAGGAACACAGTGCTCCAGAGGAGCCCGATGCTCCAGCGTCCTCAGAGTTTGGGGAGAGAGACAAGTGAGTGCTTTCTGTGTCTTTATTTTGCTGCGTGGGTGGATGACTTTTTGCCCTCTTTCTCTCAGCTCCTGGGAAGAGCCCCAGCCGTTGGTTTGAACCACCTGAGCCATGAAGGGCTGACCCCTCTGCATCTTGCTTGCTTTCTGGGCAAAGAGGATGTGGTTTACTCTCTGCTCAAGTGTCATGCCAGCTGCAACATCATAGGGACCCTGGGCTATCCCATCCATGTGGCTCTGAAGTACTCCCAGAAGGGGTAAGTAGCCTTGCTAGAACAGGGTTTTTCCTCTCTGCAGCAGATCTGTCACTGCTCTGTGTTGCTCAAGGCTGGATCATTCTGGGGCCAGTGCTTGGTAGGCAGGTGGCCTGGGTTGTCTTCTGCATCGCTGGGCTGGCAGAAGAATGGAGATGTGCTGGTATGGTAGAATAAGGCAGAAAGTTGTCTTTATTTTTTACCTGTTTTTCTCCTGATGTCTGATCATTATATAGAGGTATAGAGAAAACTAAAAATAATGTTTGTGGAAAACCTTGCAAAGTGAGCTGTGAGGGGCTGGTTTAGCAACACTTCAGCGATATTGGTACTGCTGTACCTCCATCTTTCAGACTGCTCTGTCGCTGGTAAGGGTTTGTTCCAAGCTTTTCATTGCGCCTTTCTCTTGCGGGCCAAAGTTACTGCTCATCCTTAATAATGCTTTCTGGAACCGACTTAGTGTTGTTGACTTAGTGCTTCCTCCTCCCACACCTCCCCCCTTGGAGAAATAGGAGTCATTTTTGACTTCTAATTTGTGTAAGTATTTACCTACTTTAGCTTTTTTTCCCCAGAGTTTTCTGGAGAAAAGGTGAGAGAGGAGAATTTTGTCTGAGCTTCAAGGCTTCCAGAAGCCCTGCAGTCCTATACTGGAGAAATACCCCAATGTAGCCCCACAACTTGGTGCTAGGAAGGCTCCTTTTTGAAGAGAGTGAAATGACTGCTTTGCTGTGGAGGAATTTAAGGTGTCACCCAGGAGCATGCTGCAGCTGTAGGGTTATCTGAAAGGCTCTGGGTGGGAGGCAGGTGCCGGCATGAACGGAGGTCTGAAGTGGAGACGACTCCCACAGATCTCTCTGGGTTGTTGTGTCTGCCAGGTGTGCCCAGGCCATCCTCGAAGCAGATGCCAGCCAGGTTCGCTCCAGGGACCCTCGCTATGAAGCCATTCCACTGCACTGGGCAAAGAACGCAGAGGTAAATAGAGCCAGCGCCCTGGCAAGGGCCCGGGCCGCCACTCAGCACCCTGGCAGCTGCATAGTTCCTTCCACCAGTGCCCTGTCCCTTTCCTGCATGCATGTGTAGAGCCTTGGAAGTGCCCAGCTTCAGCCAGCTGCCCAAAATGGAGTCCTGCTGCAGAGGTGGTTGGATGGATGTTTGATTCTCATTGCCCTGACCTGATCAGTGCTGCTTGTTGTGGGGATGGAGTGGTGGATCCTTGCAGTGAAATGAACTGACTGGCTCATCCTTGTACTCTTTAGAAGTGTTGGCTCCTACCTTTTCTCTTTGCTGGAAGAACTGTAGCCTGGTTGCTAGACTCTAGTTACCCCTGGGGGGAGCTCTGCTCTCACTATCTGCCCATTTCAGGGAAGGCTGCAGCAAATGGATGTTTTGACAACTGCAGAGGAAGTGCGAGGTAGGCACAGAGCTGTGGTGTGGGGGTTACTGTATGTCTCTTGCCAGAGATGGCCTGATGAGGGATGTGATAGGCAGTGCTGGAACACCAGTATGGAACTCATCTCAAGGAGAGAACATCCCTATGGAAAGACCATTTCCCTTCTGCAAATCCCTCTGGGAAGTGTCTAGTGGAGGAACTGAGCAGACATAAGTCTGCTTGGCTTATAAAGAGGAGAAGGTCAAAAAGCAGACATTTTCCTCCAGTCTGCAGGGATTTTGGCCCAGGTGAGGATTGCTTGATGGTGGTTTCCTCATGCCCCCGTTCTCCTCATTGAGCTTAGCTGTATAAAACCCCAAATATTTGAAAGCTTTAGCCAGGTTGTGAAAACCACCAGGGAGTTATCTGCCTAGCAGTTGCATCCAGCGTGAGGCTTGCTCCCC
Organism: Tinamus guttatus; assembly: GCF_059628265.1. Classification (NCBI taxonomy): domain Eukaryota; kingdom Metazoa; phylum Chordata; class Aves; order Tinamiformes; family Tinamidae; genus Tinamus; species Tinamus guttatus. Next base: position 771,606 of record NW_028288973.1, read on the forward strand.
TTCACCTGCTTTGCTCGCCCCTTTGCCCATCCGAGTTCCCAGACGGGGGCCCTCACGGCTGCTGTTTCTCTCCCTGCGGGCGCAGCTGACGCGGCTGCTGCTGCAGCACGACTCCGAGGTGAACGCTGCGAGCCGCACCGCCGACACGGCCCTGCACGTCGCCGTCAGCAGGGGCCGCTTCGACTGCGCCATGGTGCTCATCACGCATGGGGCCTGCGCCAACGCCAAGGGCCAGGATGGCAACACGCCGCTGCACCTGGCCATGAAGGTGAGTTTTCTGCAGTGGCTGCTGGGGAGCAGGGAGATTTTTTCCCCTGAAGGGCTGAGGCGGTGGCACATTTCTTTGAAGTCCTGACTGTTTAGGTGGTGGGTGCATTTCTTTGGGTGATCTCCTATGAGTGCTTCAGCTAATGAGGAGGGAGGGAGAAATAATACAGCTGAGGGGAGCATACCCCTTGACTAAACTTTCTTTTGTCCCCTAGCAAGACCATCTAGACATGATCAAAGCCCTCATTGTGTTTGGAGGGGATGTGGAGATCCCTAATGACTTTGGGGAGACCCCAGGGCTGTTGGCAGCGCGGAGCAGCAAAGGTGAGAGACGTTGGCAGCCCTGCAGAGGCTCCTGTCCCCTGTGTTGGCCAAAGCAGTGTCTTGGGGTAGTGACAACAGGCCAAACATGAGCAGCGCTTCTCCGAGATGCTCTCCCAGCTTCCAGTTGCTTGTAGTGTAGGTGCTTCCTGAGCTAGTGACTAGGCTCTGTATTGTCTTTGAATTTCTCCTCTATGAGACAGAGATGAAAGAGGAAAAGCTGGCACATGTTCCTGCTCTTCAAGCTGTGGTGCTGGCCACTGCAGGCCCGCAGCGGGAGGTGCAGTGCTGCTGAACTCCCAGGCATAAGCAAGCATGGGCTGTTCTTCAAAAGCAAGAAGTGTGTGACACGCAGCCTGGGAGCTGCCCAGTGCTGGGTGCCCCTGCTGGGTGCAAGGCCTGCTGCCTACTCATAGGGGAGGGATATCCTGGACCTATTTTTCCCATTCCCTGAGTTATTCCAGGGGCTTTTTGAGGGTCAGTGCTGCTGTGGATTTGGCAGCACACCCTCCTCCCCTCCCTGGTGTGTGCATACACTGATTCTCTTTCTGATCTCTGTGACTCCCTCCTCGTCACCTAAGGTGCGAACCGGAAAGTGCTCTTAGACCTGCTGCAATCTGTAGGGACCGAACGCTGCCACCCACCCAACCCTGACTCCCCATGTCTAGCACCACCTGCGGCCTCCCTCTTCCTGGAAGGGCAGCCTCCCCCACGGAGCAACTTCAGCAGCTTAGGTAATGCCTTCCCTGGCCCTCCCTTGCTCTCCCCCCATCTTGCTTTGCAGTCCTCTCTCAGATCTCTTCTCCAGGCTGCCAGCATTCTGGGGGCTGTCTTCTCGCTCTCACTTTTTCGTGACTGTTCTCCTTCAGCTGTTGCAGGATTCGGGCTCTTCTCTCTGTTTTTTTCCAACTATGTAAACTCTGTGAACTGCTTTTGTTCTATAGGCGTGACACTGTGCAGCTATGTAAAGAGGAAAGGGAAAACAGATTTCCTCACCCCACTGGAAGTGGCGTAGGCTGTATTTGCCTCTATGCCCTTTGTCCACTAGATCGTGTACAGATGGGGAAGAGCTTGCTGGTCTTCCTGGAGGACAGCTCAGTGTCATATCAACTGGCACAAGGAAATTAGAAGTGTCTCATTCAGATCCTGGGGATCAGCTTGGAGAAGGAAGGGATGCAGTTTAAGGAGCAGTCATCCTGGGCACTGAGTTGACATTATGCATAGGAAGAGCCAAACTCAGGACATCTGGTTGTGTCGTAGCTCATGCTTTGTATCACCTATGCAGTTTGTGTGAATAAGCCCATGGGCCTATATTAGCTGTTTGGGATATCCTCCTCCAGCAAGCTCTGTAGCTCAAGCTGAGGCAGTGTAGGCAGTTACTGTGTGGGTTGTGTGGGTGAATCGAAAGGGGACACATGAGGAAATAACAGCCCCTTCTGGTCCAGTGCTTCTTTCAGCTTGGTGCTCTTTGGTGCAAAGGGCCCTCTTTGAGGCTAAAGAAGAAGCCTCCCTCAGCTCTGGAGTGTGTCTGTCTCCCCAAGTCCCACCAGAACTGTCTTCAGGCCATGGTTTTGTGAAAGTGCCTCCTCTAACTCTGACACACTGACAGAGTAAAGCCCTTTTTGACATGGACTGTGGCCCTTGAAGAAACTCCTTACCATGTTCCTGTGCAATTTATGGCCACGTTCTCATTCTGGGCACTAGCAGTATTTGACTTCTTCCCCTGTTTTTATTGTTGGTTGGTTTGTTTTGCTTTTCTCTTGGTTTCACAGGCCGGCCTCTCACCTAGGTCGGACTGGACCCCCACATGTGGGACGGCCTGGGCTTGCATCAACAGAGGGGTAGTGAGAAGCCACCCTGCCCCCAGAGCTCTCCTGCCTAGGTTACCTTGCAGGAGTAGGCCTAGGCTTTGCCCCATAGCTTGCAGTAAGCTGCATAGAGGGCATGCTGCTGGGCTCTGCCTTCCCTCTCACCTACCCATCTGCTTTTACAAATTCTTCTTTGCCAGTGCACCTGCAGGTGTCTGCCCTCCAGGATGGGGCTGCTTCTCTCTGGTGTGGCTTGAGTTTGGGGAGGAGAAGGGCAGGGTATCTGGTGGCTGTGGGTGAGACATGTCCCCTGCAGGGAGTTTTATCCCATGGAGAGGGGAGTTAAATGTTTTCTGTGTGATTATGGTAGAAGTCATTTACTACAGACATGGGAAGTTCAGGGTATTCTGGGCAATTTTCTGGGGCAAAGGAGAAAAAAATAAGAAATAACAGGGTTTTCTAATTCATTGTAATTTGGACTAATATCGCTTGGAAGTGCTTGCAAGAGGGCTCAGATAGCAAAGTGGTATCACTAGGATAAAAATGATTCTTATGTCAACATTGCAGTGGTGGAATGGGTTTGCGAGGAGCATCTGGAACATAGTGGGAGTAAAGTAGGCAAGGTCAGGAGGAAGCCCTGTTCTACTCTTTGCAATCCTACTGCTGCAGATGAAATGAAAACCAGTTTTGAGTCCCTTTCCTCTATAGCTGCTGTAAAGATGCCTGCATCTCTGTCTGTCTTGTGCACGCTCACTTTTTTGAAATCTTTATTTGTTTTTCCTCTTGCACATTCATGGCCCTGTAGGATACCAAGACCTTCTCTATGTTTCCGCGGTGGCTGGACAGTTGTTTAAGACACCAGACTTTGTGGACTCACCCAGCGAGGGAGGGAGAAAGTAAGTAAGAGGCAGCTTGTGCATGGACTTCTGTGCAGCTTGCAGGTGAAAGCTGTGTATACGAATTCCTCCCCACCCACATGTTTCAGACAGCTGCCGTTATTTAGCATCCTTCAATACTGCATTTTTTTTGTGAGAATTTCCTCCTCCTCCCTGTTGTGGTAAGTCTCCATTCTTGTAAGCAAGTTCTGTTTCTGCTCACAGCTCTGGAGCTTCAGTGAAGCCTGAACTCAGCAGATGAAACCTGTGCTCCATCCCTCCCCTTTGCTACAGGTTACCACTGTTTTGGCTTAGTGATTCCTTATCTCCCTGTGCTGCCCTGATGATCATCCAGCTTTGCCAGCTTGTGCACTGCCTTGGCAGTGTCTCCACATCACCTGGGATGAAGCGAAGGGAGGGCTGGCACTGGGGTGGTCAGAGACCGGATTTGCTAGCTAGCATTTGCTGCTAGGGATCTCTTTTTGCTCACAAGGCAATATTCATCACGTGCAAGTCCCTTATTGCACAATGTTTCTAGCTTGCAAATGTCTCTAATACAGGGCAAAGTTAGAGATGTGAAAAAGATCAAGCAGTGTTGCCCCAGATATGATGCTTATTTGGCCATATTCAGGATGGGCCTACTTGGTTCAGTCCTACCTGGATCTGAGAAAGCACTGCTGGGTTTATGAATGAGCCGATTCTTTTGTCCATAGCAGCATTTTTGTTACTGCTCTGGTTCCCCCACGCTGTGGGTTGTGTTCCCATGTGCTGTACTGTGGTTTTGTAAGCAGTGCCACAGCCCCTGTGAGCCTTGTCTCTCTCTATGCAGACAAGACCGCCTCCTGTGCCTGGATGGAGGGGGCATCCGGGGCCTGGTGCTCATCCAGCTCCTCCTGGCTATCGAGAAGGCTGCGGGCCGGCCCGTTCGGGAGATTTTTGACTGGATCGCGGGGACCAGCACTGGGGGGATCTTGGCCCTGGCTATCGTACACGGTGAGGGCAGCGCAAGTAACGGGGCCCGTTTTCCCTTCCGTGGGGCACAGCGCTCCTCCGCCTGCGGGGAGCAGGAGATAAGAGTCGGAAGCAGCCCCAAGAATGCAGACTGAGGCTTCTTGCCCTGTTTAGAAGGGAAGGGGCGTTCATGAATGAAAGCCTGAGTCTTGTTTTTGTGCTTGCTTCTCATGTGAGCTGGTCTAGAGCAGCTTTCTGGCTTTGGGGAAGGTGTACGGTGCAGGAGTGCCGTTCTTCCCCCTCTCCAAGGTGGCTCTGCGGCAGCGTCTCCGGCACTCCGGTGGTGGGAAGCAAAGCTCTGATCTTGTCCTTTCTGTTTAATCTTCCCAGTGCTGCTGGGACAGGCAGCCAGGGGAAGGGATGGGACGGGGAACAACGCTTCCTGTTGTCCACTGGTTGTGGAAGGTCCAAGCTCTCTGATGCTCTGTTTGTTCTGCCTGCCTCTCCTGTCACTCTGTGCTCCTGCTGACGCTGTTGCCTGGTTGCCTGTCTCAGGGAAGTCCATGGACTACATGCGCTGCCTGTACTTCCGCATGAAGGACATGGTGTTCCGGGGGTCTCGGCCCTACGAGTCAGAGCCCCTGGATGAATTCTTGAAGAAGGAATTTGGGGAAAACACCAAAATGACAGATGTCCGAAAACCCAAGTAAGTCCTGCAGGGGGTGGCACTGATTGATGCTTTCCCAAGAGTACTGAGTTCAGCCTCTTAGAACAGATCTGGAGGAATGTGATGTGCAGGAAATTGGAGCCATAAGTGTGTTGTTTTCCATTTTATCCTTATTCTGTCATGTCCTGTCCCCCTAGGGTCATCGTGACCGGGACGCTGTGTGACCGGCAGCCAGCTGAGCTCCACCTCTTCCGCAATTATCCTGTCCCCGAGACAAAAATCTCCACAGAGTACAAGACCACGGCATCTTTCAAACCACTGACTCAGCCAGAAGGTAAGTGCTGGCATCCTGAAGTCCAGGTGGCTGACTGGTGAGGGTCCTTCCTTTGAGAACAGGACACTGATGATTTCTTTTCCTCTTGCTCTGAAAATCAGGGTCTCTCTGGAATGGCTAATCCTTGATCTTGACTTAGTAGCTTGATCCTAGAGGTGATTCTCTTTTCCTCTTCCCTCCTCTCTTGCCCCCTCTTATATTATGAATAGGGGCAGGCTGAGGAGATTCACTGGGAATGAAGTTTGCCAGAGGAGGTGAGTACATTTCCTTGTGTCCTCAGGAGCTGGCTAGTATGAAAAGGCTACGTAACTGAAGGCATGCAGCTGTCCTCAGCTTGCTGCTTTTTGTCCAGCAAACGTAACTGGATCACACTCATCGTAGTGAATTTGGCCCAGGTACATGGAAAGTGATGAGAACATCTTTTTAAAACAGAGTTGCATATCTAAGCAGAGCCCCTGCTGCTGGAAAGAAGAGGTGCAGAATCTTCTGAGATCACAAGCACCTTCCTCCTGGCCGCTTGGCATCGCACAAGCGAGTAGGGGATGCTCTTTGCCCGAAGTGACACGGGAGATGGGCAGAGAGAGTCCCCTCTGCTGTTTTCTCTCTGCAGAGCAGCTGGTGTGGCGCGCTGCCCGCTGCAGCGGGGCAGCTCCCACTTACTTCCGGCCCATAGGCCGCTTTCTGGATGGTGGGCTCCTGGCAAACAACCCGACCCTTGACGCCATGACGGAAATCCACGAGTACAACAAGACGCTGGTCAAGAAGGTGAGGGAAGTCCTGGCCCTGCGATCTGGCTTAAGGAGATTTCTGCTCCTTAAAGGCAGTAACTGCGCCCTGTAGCTGGGACGGTGGGAGATTTTTCCCCAACAGATACTGAGCCCTTGTCACTGATGGAGTTGGATCATTTCATGGCTGTCTACTCCCAGGATTTTTCTGGGAGTAGAGTTGGATGTAGCTGCAACGTGCAGGTGGCTGTAGCTTGAGATGTGTAGCAAGGGGCAGGAAGGTGGGAGTGCTGCTTTATGAAGGCTCCTAGGTTATGCTCGTCTTGCCAGGCAGTCCTAAAGAGAGGAGATTGTGGGCTGGGTAAGAGGAGGCTTTTGAGCCTTTTGCTATGTCTTATAGAGCCTCCCTAAGTGTTCCACCTCAGTTGCTGATCTTTATAAGCACGTTTTGTTTGTCTGCAGGGGAAGAAGCAGAAGGTGAGAAAACTGGGGCTGGTGGTTTCCCTGGGGACCGGGAAGCCTCCGCAGGTGCCAGTGAGCTCCGTGGATGTCTTCCGCCCCTCCAACCCCTGGGAGCTGGCAAAGACCGTCTTTGGGGCCAGGGAGCTCGGCAAGATGGTGGTGGATTGTGTGAGTACCGGGAGGCAGGGAAGGGTGGGAAGGAGCCCTGTGTGTGCTTGTGAGCGGGAGCAAGGATTTCCCATGCTTAGGCCCTTCCTTTGGAAGGAAACTATTTTCCTGGAACTACTCTGACCACGACCAGTTCAAGGAACAGCTGTAGTAGTTGGTGACCTGAGAACTGCTGGAGCAGGTGGGACTGAAGCCCTGCCTGCCTGGCAAGTGTTTCAGGCACAGGGAAGATGCGCTTCCCACAGCAGCTAACAGGCGGGAAGGGCTGTTGTCTGTGTGTAGGAGAAAGGGAGACTGCGACACCATATGGTCATCGACAAGACTCGTTTATTGAACATTCAGTGTGCACTTTTATACATAGCTTAATTAGGTTCATGCATATTGCAAGGCTTGAGCTCAGGATAGGTTAGCTCTTATTTGCGTCAACTCTTTGCCTCCTTATCTGACTCTCCGCAAGATCTCCTTATCTCTTAGTCAGCAGTCCTTCCACCCTTTCAGCTAGGCCTGGCGCCCTTCTGCCCTTTCATCTAGGTCTGGCGCCCTTCTGCCCTTATCTGGCTTGCTCACAGCATGACCACTGGCCTTCAGGAATCCCACATCTGTGCACCCTAGGAAGTTAATTCATTAGACTCCCAGGTACTGCTTCCTGGAGGTGTGAAACATCATCTGAGCAACCTAGCCAAAAATATCAAGCCTCAGAAAGCAAAATCACTTGCCTTAAGGAAAGTTTTGTTACTGCCACTGTGAGAATAAGCTGGTGTTAGAAAAGTGAGAATGGCACTAGTAAAAAGCAGTACTTTGGCACCATGGTTAGGAGTGTAATAGGTATATGTTCTTGCAAGCTTCAGAAAGAAGCTCATTGAGATGTTACAAATGAAAACAAGCGAATGAAAGCCAGAAAGATCAGAATTAAGGTTCTGGCTATAGATTTAATTCTGCTGCTTGATCTTCTTTCAGTTTCCTATAGCCAGAAAATACCTCGGAGGCTTCATCTGCCTCCATTGTCTTTTATGTCAGGCCTCTGTGGGAAATTGTCCCAGGACAGCCCTGCAGCCCTGCAGCCCTGTGGGCTCTCCTGAGGTTGAGCTTGTGGAACATCAGTGCATGGAGATAGTACCAAGGAGTTGATCTGGAGCATCTCAGTGGTTTCTTTAGGGGAATCTGCTCTTTGCTGTGCTGGGCATCTTTGCCAACCAGGCTGCCCTTGCTCCTGGCTCTCTCTTTCCCCGCGTGGCTTGTGCCGCTCGTCCTGGCGCCAGCGCGGTGTCTCGCGGCCGGGGCAGAGCAGTGTCACAGCGGGCTCTCACCACGCTCTCCCCCTGCAGTGCACCGACGCAGATGGCCCCGCTGTGGAGCGCGCCAGGGCCTGGTGTGAGATGACAGATGTCCCGTATTTCCGGTAAGAGCTTCCTTCCTGCGTCCTGCAGAGAGCTTTTTTTTAGCCCTCTCCCTTCAGACCTGGCTGCGGCGTGAGTCATCCCAAATCCTGCCCTCGCCAGAGGGTGGCCTGCCCAGACCTGTCTGAAATAGTGTCAGCTGCTGAAGCAGGGTTTACTATCAGTGGCATCTTGGTCCTTGAAGGAGAGGCAAGGCCATGGCCCTGCCCTGCAAGCCTCCCAGATAAAGGGGAAAGAGAGTCCTTGGGAGCAGGAGCCGGCGGTGTGTGTGTGTTTTGTCTCGTGCTGAGCGTGTTTTGCTGCCTTGTTGCTTTGGTGCCTGCCCAGCTGGTGATGCTGTCCTGGTACACACAGGTTGAGCCCGCAGCTGCACACGGACGTGATGCTGGACGAGGTGAACGACACGGTGCTGGTGAACGCCCTCTGGGACACCCAGCTCTACATCTATCAGCAGCGGGAGCAGTTTGAGCAGCTGGTGCAGCACCTCCTTGCCCGGTGACCCACCTGGAGCTGCCTGCTCTGCGCCCCTGTGTCACTGGAGTGGATGTGACTTGCTCTTGAACCAAGATGTTGGGGTGAGGGAAAGGATTACTACTAAGTGGGAGTTAATATTTAAAAGGCAACACAACGATACACATGCACATGTATTCAGGACAGCTGTGGAAGGCTCATGAGTGGAGGACTATTCTCACTGGGCTGTTGCTCGGTCTCTGGTGTCTGTGCTAGAAGCTCCCCTCAGTCTTGCTGCCCTGATGCGACTGTACAGCCCTTCCCTGCAGTTGTTGCTCCCACTTATCTTGTGATCCCACAGTTGGAGACTGTCTCCTTTCTGTGCAGCGCCTCTAAGGGCCCAGCACCACACACCTTTCCACATCACAAAACAGTCCAGTGCAGACAAGGCTTCGAGGATTAGTTTTCCTGCTTGGCCTAAGATGTTCCAGTGTGCGCGGTACAGGGATAAAGGGATTCTTCTTTCAGCACACTCTGTTTGAAGGGGAGTAAGAACTTTGCAACTTTCTCCAGTAGATCTGGACACAGCATAGTGCAACTGGCCCTCAGAGAAGGGGAAAACTTTTGTGAATTGGTTGTATTTGGTAACAACCTTTCCCCTCAGATGAGCTGGCAACCCAGGTTCTCATTGTGCCTCGAGGGGGGAACAGACCCCAGCAGAGGTGATGTCTGATGACTGTTTTGTGCCCTCTAACTTGTTATGATGCTTAAGAAGAGGGGCAGTATCTTAGCTGCACAGGGAGACTTGGGGTCACCAGTAAGTTGATAGTTTGTCTTTGTGCCTAAGGTGCAATTGAAATGCTCTGAGATCACTCCTACCAATAAACTGACCATATGATTTTTTTTAACTTTTGCTGCTGAAAACCTCATCATGGCTGACTTCTGCATTACTCCAAGTTTTGCAGTGTTTATTAATGATTTATTTATCAAGTGAGTTCTGAAGAAGGACTTAGAAAAAGTGCAACTGTGAATTCTTAATACTTTGTTTTTGACTGGATGGAATAATGTTGTGAGCAGTGGTTCTGTGCAAAACTAACATGACCTGAAATAAACTCAATTCTGCTGTAATGCAGCCCATGTTTGTCTAGTCTCTGTCCATCCAGCAAGATCCCAACGGGACTCCAAGCTTGCAGTCTGGGTGTTTTCTACAGGTGGAAAAGAAAAAACTGGGGACCTTAAGGTGTGTAATGGTGCCCTTTATCTGGACTGAAGAGAGAAAGGACCTGTTCCTTAAGCCAGACCTGGGCCTGTTTCTGTGGTGTGGGTGCATTGGCTATCTTCCAAAATGCAGCACTTTTAAGGCTTGGCTTGTTGCTTGCACCCAGTGGAAGTGCTTTGGCCAGCTCTGCTCTGAGGATCCACCTCGCCTTAGGTCAGGCTTAAGAAGAAGCCCTGAAATCGCTCAGCATACAAATAGTTTGAGCTAGGCCTTTAGGTTTCCCTTGTCATCCCCAAAATGATTCCTGGAAGAGGTAATTGCTGTGACATTGACTGGCCTGGTGCCCCCTGCTACCTAGGGGCCATGGCTGACTGTGGGGACTGACTGAGTAATGAGCAGGACTAAAACTTCATTGCATGCCTCCTGATCTTTATTTTCACAAATGGCATTACAGACTAAAGGGGCTATTAATATGGAGGAAATAGATATATTTTTTTTTTCCTCATGTGATGGAGGGGCTTGCTTTCTTGAGGGAAGGTGTCTTGGCAGGAATATTGAGTATAAAACTGCATTTTGGGGTGGAGAGAATAGACGCTTGCTTCTGCTCTATCCCTGCAGCTTCTACTCCCCTCCCTTTGTAGGTCTATCTGTGCAGACCTTCTGGGATGACACTGCGCAGGATCCTGGCAGGCAGGGGGAGCAGAAAGGCTTGGATGCCAGCTTGGGTCTGAAATTAGGAAGCCTCAGTGAGACCAGGAGTGGGAGAGCGGCTCAGGACGCAGAAGGCTGAGACTGCAAGAAATAGAGGGCAGGGGAGGAATTAAACCTATTTTGACCTTTGCTTACTTTTTTTCCCCCCTGCTCTTTCATTGCTGCCTGCGCTCTGAAGCTGACAGCGTCTCCCAGCTTGCAGCGCCTGTGGGAGATGGCAGAGTCTCGGTGCAGAGCGGGGCTGAGCACCTGCCTCGGAGCGGCGGCAGCGCTGGGGCAGGAAGCCCTAAGGAGGTGGCGCTGGCAGGTGGCTGGCGCTGCAGGTGCCGGGACGGGCCAGGGGCGGCTGCTCGAGCAGCAATCAATAATTAAAGGGGGTGGTCACATGTCCTCGCTGGCTGTTGCAGGATTCCTCTCTCCACAGAGTCTGGTTACATCCAGAGATCAAGTTCCAACCTCCTGGCTGGTGAATTATTAAACTCCATCAGTGCTTCATTCCCTTCGTACCATGCACGCGCCTTCCTGCTGTCGTGCCTTGCCACCAAGGGACTTTTTCCATCCAGGCGGCACTGTGGAAGCAGGCTCCTCCGTGCCAGTATAACACCTGGCGCTCTCCTCCGCTCCTCGCTTCCGTGCGGGAGAGGAAAAAGGCTCGGGAGATGGAGCCGTCCTACAGATCCACCATCTCCATCTACAAGGTGAGTCCTGGCACCGAAGGCTGCTCTGGGCTGCCAAGGGGAAGAGCTGTTTGCTGCAGAGGGTCCCGGGGGTGGGTGGTGAGGTTTGGATGCCTCCCTGGGCAGGCCTGGAGCAGCTCCCGTGGGCTGCGTTGGGGAGCAGAGCGCTGGTGGGAGGGGAGCGCAGTGCAGGGCTCACGGCACATCCAGGAAGACGTTGCGCGACCTGGATGGCTTGGACACAGCGTGTTCGGAGAGGGTAACATGCCTGCGTTGCGTGTACGAGGCAGGAGTCAAGCCAGCTGTTTTCCACTGTGCAAGAAGGAGCGGCCGTACCTCGCTGACACTTCCCTGTGCTGATCTATGTTCCAGCAAGGCCGCGAGGTCTGGGAGAAGGCAGAATTCCCTATTCCAGCTTCCACTGTCTGTCAATACTTGCTGTGTTGTAGGCAATAAAAAGCTTTGATATGACAGATAAAAGCTGAAATCCTTGTTTAAAACAGCCCAGCCCATCTCTTATCTGGAATCTGGTGATGTAGAAAACCCTAGTCCAGAAGATGACACTTTCATCCCTGGATAAGAAGCATGAGCCGTCGCCCAAGCAGGCTCAGGGGGAAGGGTTCCTCCTGGAGTCCCCTTGCAGTTAACCCGCACCTGCAGTGAGCATGGGGAGATGCCGCAGGCCTTGGAAGAAAGCATCTTCAGGGGATGATGTGGCTCCCCAGCGCACTGCCTCCCTCTGTCACTGCTCCGCTGCTGGCTGGAGAGGACTAGAGGCAGCCAAAGGTCTTAGTTATCTCCAACATGCGGGGTGCATTTGCATGTGGCCAACTGCTGCCACGGCCGAGGGAGCTCCCTGAGTTCCTGCTGGCCCCAGACGCCTTGCAGCAGGAGGGCATCATCAGCCTGCTGAGGTCCTTGGAGCACGGGGCAGACTGGGATTAACCTGCTTCTGCTTGGCTAGAGTATCCTGGATGAGTTCAACCCTGCGCTGGAGAACCTGGTGTACCTGGGGAACAACTACCTGCGCGCCTTCCATGGTGAGTGCTGTCCTGCACGGCCCAGGCCCAAGACCCAGCTGCTCTGTCTGTCCTGGGTATCCTCTGTGCATCAGGAGGGGGCACTGTCACCTGGGAAAGGTCACCGGTCTCTCCTTGCGACATGTCCTGAGCAGCTGTAACGCACTTTTATTCTGCTCCAGGACCTGTTATTGCTGTTAGGTGCAGAGGGGGAGAGATGGGGTGGCCCTGCTTTTTTGGGGGCTGGTGAGGCTGAGAGACAGACTGTATCCTTAACCTCCCTGCTTCTCTACTTGCAGCGTTATCTAAAGCAGCCGAAGTCTATTTTAAAGCAATTGAGAAGATTGGGGAGCAAGCACTGCAGAGCTCCACCTCACAAGTGCTGGGTAAGGGTCATCCCCTGCCCTGGGATGGGTTCTTTGGCATTGTCCCTTAGCTTCTACGTTTTCAGGTGTGTTGGGAGGGAAGAAGACAGATCCTCTACATGGTTACTCACAGTGCCAGGCCCTGTTGAGGCAGCGAGAATGAGATTTATTGTGTGCAGATTGTGTGAGAATTATCAGGGTGCAGAGAGCAGCGTGCTGCACTGTCTGTTGGACTTTCACACCTGTATATCAGGCTGTTGAATCCCATGCTGCTGGCATGGCCCCGTAATGGCCACTTTGCTCTACCTCTGTGGGAGCACAAGGAAGCGACTGGTATTTTTATATCATCTTCTCTCTCTTTCCCTGAAGGTGAAATTCTGGTGCAGATGTCCAACACACATAGACTCCTGAACTCCGATTTAGACGTTGTGGTGAGTGGCTTTCTTGGGAGCTGGTGCAGGCAGGGAAGAGAAGGAGCCGTGACCCACAGGCTGCCAGTGTTTGTCCAGCTGCCCCATCGTCTGCCCTCTCTGCCTATTCCAGACTCGGACCTTCCACGTGGACTTGCTGCAGCACATGGAGAAGAACACCAAAATGGACGTGCAGTTCATTAGTGTGAGTGATGAACTTCCCTCCTCAGCCCTGCTTGTCTCCTTCTCCCCTCAACCCACAGCCTTCTCTTGAGCTCCTGAGGGGTTTGCCCAGATTTCTAGAGCTGGGGGTGGTGGGGAAAGGGCTTCTCTCCCTCTGCCCTCATGGGCCATGCAGCTCTGCTCTGGCTGAGAAGGGCAGGTGGCTCTTCCCTGTGTGGTGGGACTTGCACAGCGCTTCAGTAGGGCTGAGGCACTCAGGTACTGATCCTAGAGCTTCTGACCTTTCCATTCCACAGCTTTACATGAGTTTGGGTCCTCCTCTATGTTGGCTTATGCCATATTGTGGCCATACTGGCTATGCTGGCACGAAGCATCACAGACAGAGAGGCCCAGGACTTGTTCCAGTGTGGCAGGAATGGGAATCTGGTTCTTGCTCCATAATCTTGAGGCTTGACAGTGCTGTAAAGCCCTTCAAAATAAAGAAGAAAAAGAAAGGGGCTGGAGTTGTTTTCTCTCTTTCTCTCTCTCTCTCTTTCTCTTTCTGTCTCTCTCTCTCTCCCTCTCTTTCTCTCTCTCTCCCTCTCTTTCTCTCTCTCTCCCTCTCTTTCTCTCTCTCTCTCTCTCTTTCTCTCTCTCTCTCTCTCTCTTTCTCTCTCTCTCTTTCTCTTTCTTCCAAGGAGTTCAGGTGATGTCTGCTTTCAGGGAGGCATTAAATATTCTGTCACCCACCATAGCGGAGCCACCCCTGTGCCACAGCAAGCCTGGAGCCCTGGTTCCTCACCGTGCCTGGTTTCTTCCTGGCAGGAGAGCCAAAAGCAGTATGAGCTGGAGTACCGGCACAGAGCCAGCAGCCTGGAGAAGTGCATGACAGAGCTGTGGAGAATGGAGAGGGCTCGTGATAAAAAGGCGCGGGAAATGAAGGTGAGCCGTGATTGCAGTAAGCATAGCAAAAAATGAAGCTGATTATTCTGCCAGAGCTAGGGCTGATTTCTGAGCAGCCCCATCCTTCTTTGGAAGCCAATGGATTTTTTTTCGCAAAGTTCAAAAGGTGGTGGGTTTTCCTGGACAGGAGGAACCTCCTTTTCTGCACATGCTCTTGACCTGTGGAACTCATTTGTGTAGAATCTACCAAACCTTTACCTCATTGAGCAAACTTAAATGTGCAAGGACCTGGTCCTGGCCCTGCTGTGCTGCTCCAGCACTGCAAGTAGATTGGGAAGCTGGTAGACGTGACCACCCCTTTCAATCCTTGCCCCCCTGCGTGCCTAGCTGAGCTCACTGACAGGTTTCTGACGACCTCGCCCTCCCTCTCTTTTCCCTGCCGTGGCCCAGGAGAACGTGATGCAGCTGCGCTCGGAGATGCAGGCGTTCGTGTCCGAGAGCCAGAGAGCTGCTGAACTGGAAGAGAAGCGCCGCTACCGCTTCCTGGCTGAAAAGCACCAGCTGCTCTCCAACACCCTCCTCCAGTTCTACAGCAGGGTATGGCCTGGGGGGTCGGGGGGCTAGAGGGGATGGCAGGCAGGAGGACCCTGGCGCTGGGCAGCCCTGTGGGTGAAGGGAGAGTCTAAGCACGGACTGGGCAGGAAACTGCTGCATTTCTTGTGGTGGAGTGTAGGCTGGCTGTCCTGGGCTGTGGGAGAGGAGGCTGGGGCCAGAGCAGGGGAGGGCAATGACTGGGTTTGCAAGGGGACAGCTGAGTGTGTGAGTGATGGCAGAGGAGGAGTGAGGTAGGTGTTTGTGGCAGCAAGTCATCTTTGGGCGCACAGGGGGTCCCACTGGAGGGTTATGTGCTGGACACTCCCACAAACTGAACTGTGGAAAGACACGGTCCCTAATTTAATCCATGTGTCAGCAGCCCTTGGCTCCCTCTGTAGCTATTCCGCCCCAGACCTTCAATCAGCGCCTCTCTCCCTCTCTCTCCCCAGGCCCGGAGCATGATCCAGGTGAAGGTGCCGCAGTGGAAAGAGCAGCTGGAGGCCACTCGCAACCCCTCGGGCGGCCTCCTCACCGCTTCCCATGGCCAGGGCTACCCATCAGGCCGGCTCACGCCCAGCCACCTCGAGATGGTGAGAGCAGGCAGGCAGCCCCTGCCTCAGCGCAGCCAGGCTGGGGCTGCCCCTGCCCAGCTGCACGGCAGAGGGCAAGCCCAGTCCTTGGGGCTGGATGTACGTGGTGCTTGTGGCCCTTCCTGGGCAAGAATAAGGGAAGCATGTGTCTAGGCTGCAGTAGTGGAATATGCTGGGTTTTGTTTTCCAAGAAGGACTATGTATATCTCAGAACCTCTCTCTCATGACATATCCTCTACAGAGTTTGCATTTGACCTCCTCTCCTTCCAACAGCCCCAGAGACCCCTTGAGGATTTTGTATCTCCCATGATTGGGAGTAGATCCAGTGTCTTCTCTCAGGAGCCTCCAGAAATGAGACTGTCTCCTCAACCAGATCCCCCCAGGCAGCTCCTGCAAAGGACACCGTCTGTCGGTAAGACCCATGTTCATCAGGAGCAGCCTCTGTAAACAGCCTGGGTTGGGTTTGGGAAGGATCACAACTCTCCATCAGACTGCTGAGACACTGACCAAAGTGGGGAGTACTGAGTTCAACCCTTCAAATCCATGCAGGACAAGGCGAGCTTCCCCAGCAGCGTGTGTGAAAGGTGGAGAACCCACAGATGTGCAGCCTTCAGGGCTCCCTAGACCAGGACGGCTGGTTCTCAGTGGCGTTTCCTTTTGCGAATGTGTAGTGCCTCAGTGCTACTGGATTAGACGTTATGACCCATATTCCCAGCTGCTCTCGCAGGGCCAGGAAGCAGCCCATCCACCAGTCACCGGAGCAGGCAGTGCCTGCACCCTGCATGTTTGGCCAGAGAGGGCGTAATGCAAAGCAAGGGGTTTTCAGCACGAGTTGACTTTCTTCTGCAAGACCAGTGTTTAACCGTCTGTGTCTTGCTTTCTCCCCCAAGAGAAAGCCTGTAGAATATCTTGTAGATTAATTACTGCATCAGGGAAGTGATGGTCCCTTCCAAGCAACATGAGCCTTGCAGAATGTTGAACTTCAGCTAGACTCGCCTGATGCTTCCCCTCAGGTTTGCTCCCTACTGGCCGTACTTCCCGTTCTGGTTCCTTTGGGGAAGGCAGCAGCAGCGAAGGCAGGAAGAGAAGCAACATGGTGAGAGTACAGGCTATCGTGCCCCATGCCACGGGTACCAACCGGACCCTGCTGCGGTTTGACCTCGGGGACGTCATCACAGTGCTGATTCCAGAAGCGCAGAACGGCTGGCTTTATGGCAAGCTGGAAGGCTCCTCCACGTAGGTGACTTATGTGCTATAAATTGGTCTAGCGGGCTTATACAGACTTGTCAGGTCCACAGCCTGCAGACCTCAACAGGAAATGGCCTCCTTTCTCCCCGCCCAGCGAGGCCTGTGTTGCTGTGCCACGCTCAGCATTCCTGCCGTGCCACGACCATTGACCTGGTTGACTCTCAGAGCAAGGAGAGGTGCTGGGGTCGGGTGAAAGCAGGATGTGCTGCCCGAGAAGGCCCTATGGAGGCTAGGGAGGAAAGCCAGCAACTCAGTGACCCCTCTCCAGTCTTCTTTAAGTGATTACGGTCATGGGACCCAGCTTGGGCCATGTCCTGCTGGAGTTACTCGAGAGGCCTGATGTTTCTCAGTTCACACGTCAGCTCCTGCTGCACCTTCCAGCACAGGCAGTGTATGGAAACTCCTGCACCCAGCATTTACTGAATTACTCCACAGATATGTTGCTGGCCAACACCTCTCTGCCAATCCTGCTGTTTCATGTGGGATCTGAGCATCATGGTCTGCAGTGAAGTTCACAACACTTGGGGGCAATATGAACCACAGCAATCTTTTTGTTTTTTGAGGGCTGCATTTTGCTTGGGGGAAGGGGATTTTCCCAATCTTCCTTGTGTTCTGGGCTTGAGTCCCTTATGACTGCTTACAGTGAGAGAGTCTCTGTCTGGACTGTGCTAATCTGCATTCCAGAAGCAGTGATCTTGCTCAACCCCTATGATAAGGAAACCTGCTCCAAGTATGTGTAGAAAGCCCTGAAGGAGGTGAGAGAAAGGCTACGCTATCAATCAGCAGGGGATTTGCCTCATCTGCCTTGCTGAGCAAATATCTCTGTGTTTGGTTATTGGGAGTCCAAGTGCTGAAAGTGATGCTGTCTGCTAGACACAGGACAAAGGTCTTGATGGCTTCTCAAGGACTGTCTTTTCACCCTGAACTCTATCGAGGGTGAAATACATGCTGAAACACTACCACATGATGTAGCTGTAGTAGCAACACAGACAATGTGTAGGACGGGTATAGATCAGTAAGATCTTCAGATGTGTAGGATCTGAAGAACTACAAAGGTTGCCTGGAGCTCATTTTCTTCTCTGTTTTTGTGCTCTAGATGCGGATGGTTCCCTGAAACTTATGCCAAGCCTCTAGAGGATACAAGGGACTCAGAGGCACCAGCCACCAGGTAATAGAGTAACTGGCCAGGGAGAAATTGAAATGCCTGCTTGCTGGTCTGTCACATCAGTGGAGTGCCTGTGGGGGTTGTGCCTGCTGGAGAGCTATAGCTCCATGCTGGAGCATTTGCAGATGGTCTTGTAGGCCATGCCCTAGACATCTCACAGGCTTACCCAAGATGACTCCACCAACATGGGCAGTATCCTCTCAAAGCTGGCTCAGCGCAAGCCTCTTCAGAGAGGTCACATAGAGACAAGCCATGGCTAGCACTGTGTTCACTGTCGTTTCCTGCTCTACTCTGACTCTCACCCCACTGTCTTCTCTTCTTGTCAGGTCCTTCCCCCTCCGAAGCAGTCACAGTATGGATGACATCCTGGACCGTCCCAGCACTCCTTCCTCTAGCAATTACTGGCCAACCACTACCCAGGCCCATTTGCCGAGCCCACCTCCCACCTCAGTGGGTACCAGCAGTCACCAGAGCAGGGGAGCAACCCCAGCTGGTTCACATTCGAAGGTGAGTGTGGGAAGGGTGACCAGTGTGTGTGGAGACAGACATATCTTCCTGTCAGTGCTGACTTTCACCCTTCAAGTCACACCTCTTCCACGTAGCCCTGCTGAGAAAGAAAAATGACTTCCAAGGGTTCATGTTTGTCCTCCTTCCTTTTGGGCTAAGGGGTTCTGTTAGCACTGCTCTTGCTGGCCTTTCTCACCCAATCTGTGCCCCTGTTCTGGTGGCCCTTGACAATCAACATCAGTGCCTGGCTGTCTTCCCCTGAGGACTGCTTTTGTGCCTGTAGCCCTCTTATTTCTCTCTCTTTTTGCTCACCAGGGGCCCTTCAGTTCACTCCTTTTCTCCATGACCTCCCAGCCTGATTTCTGGTGGCTCCGAGGCAGCACTTCTTTCTGCTAATAGTAGGACCATGGAATGATCAGGCTGGACTGGGAGGGGGTGACCAGCTAACAGAGATGCCATCCTTCTCCCCTCAGAGAATGGAGAGACGCCTTGTAGGGCACCTCTTCCAAGTTCAAAGAAGGGCTGAGCTGGGTTGGGTGCTGGCAACCAAGGATGAGAAGGAGACTGACTGTGAGCTATGCCTATATGCAAACATCCAAGAGAGAAGTCATTATTAACAAAGCTGCTTTGAGGTCATAGGTAGGAACAGGCAGCCTCCAGTCTGGTACTTACTAATGGTATGTTAGGTGGGAAACACTTGACCTATCGCTGCTGCCAGGGGAATTAACTGGTTGAAGATGAGAACATGAGGGAGAGCAAAAATGTTACTTCTCAGTCTTGTAAAAGGATGAGAAGGGTGCCAGACCTGCTCACTGGTTCCAAGTCACTGTGACGTTGAAGGCATCTGTATGTCTGAAAGAACTTTTTTTTTTCTTTCTTTTTTTTTTTTTTAACTTTTACATCTTGTGTTGTGGTTTCAGAAGGCCTTGGACTGTAAAGCATGGAGACCCTCTAGGTCAACAGTGACCCTCTAAGTCAGTGGTTGCCTTCTGGCCCCAGAAGCAAGCTGGTAGGGATAGATCTAGATATTAGCAATGAGCCTGCAGAATACAGTGAGAGAGCAATTTAGCCCCATTAGAGGTCTGGAAAGTCTGAGCTTTGTTCTACACTTCTGTCCAAGACATCCTCCAGTTTAGCTGTTTGACTTCCCCAGTCAGAATAAAATAATAAAAGTAGCCACACATGACCTTCTTGTGTGCTGCCATCCTTAAAACCAATGTTTTAACAGGTCACCACAGCTGTCAGTGATTTCTCACTACACACTGGCCAAGGATAAAGGACCACAGGGCTCAGCTCTGTCGGGCTGGTCCACATTTGAGCAATATGTGCTGCAGAGTAAGGTGTTTGCACAGTGTAGCACTGCAGTTTGTGGACTGCAGGAAGCCGGCGAGGACACTGAAGATGAAGTCATTACCAGAGTGTGCGTGCAGTGTGAGGGGGGCATCTCTGGCTGTGCTGGCAGGGTGACATGTAGGTCAGACTGTTTGCTGTGCTCTTCACACATGACACTTTTGTGATCTGGAGCATCTCCTTTCTTCTCCAAGGCAGAGACAGATGTCCATGGGGAAGAGGGAGACTGTGGTGTAGGGAGCTCCCTCACCACAGAATTCAAGGTATTCGTTATCTGCAGCTGTGAATTGTGAGACTTCACAAAATATGAGTGAATAAGGAGTCAGAGCCCTATAAAGAGGACTTGGGCTCCTAACTCACTCAGGTGTTTTATAAAATCTTCCTCCATGTGTGCAGTGTATCCTGACCAGGTTTTCTCTCTCATCTTTCCCACCTCAGATCCCCACCAGTAGCTTTTTTGGCTTTATTTATTTATCTATCTATTTATTTTTATTTGTTTCCACTGCAGAAATCAGGAGTGTGGGACCAGCCTCCTGAACTCTTCCCACGGTAAGTCAGGCATGGGATTGAGCTCTGCGATGAGCAAATATGGGGGGGAATCATTGCTATTTTTATTCAAACTATTGGATTACACATGTAATTACAAATGTGGGAGGAGTAGGGAAATGTCTGAAAGAAAAACAGTTTCCATCTTTCAGGACAGGAGGGAAAGGTAGGTCATTTTAGCATCTCCTGGCTGTTAAGGCGTTCTCTGACCTCTTGTATTAAGAGGCAGGAAAATCCCAAGATGGCCAGACCTGCAAGTTCCTTCCCTCCCATTCTGGAAGAGCCAGAATAGCAGCTCACGGTATGAGCATTGGCCAAATTGATTTTGTACTGCTCTGCCTGCTTGGAAATGGCTGGGGGCAGCTAAGGCCGTGATGAGTCAGGTCTATGGATATGAGACTTGCCATAAATTTCCAATTTCCTCTGCCTCTCCGTATGTTCCAAAATTGTGCTGTGACCTCTTTCTGCTCCCTGACTTCTCGTTTGGAAGATCAGGGGCAAGAAGTGTAGAGAGTGCTACTGCAAGGGACAGCTTTATTGATATGATATGGCCACCCCAGAGAAAGGGCAAGGAGCCTAAGATACCACCCTGGAGCTTGTATCAGAGTGTGTTAATGAGGAAAAACGCACACTTGGCAACCAGCTTGAACTCACATTTTTGGCATGGAGGTGGCAGGCGAGCAGGACTAAATAGCTTTTGCGTGGTTGGCAGGTCCCCTGAATGGTCTGTGCAGATTCCTAATGGTTGCCTATTTCCTTTCCCCTTTCAGAGGCACCAACCCGTTTGCCACAGTCAAGCTGCGCCCCACAGTCACCAATGACCGCTCAGCGCCCATCATCCAGTGAAGAAGGGCTGCAGACAGCAGAGAAGAGAGCGGGGAAGTGCAAAGACGGAGAAGTGACCTTCTGTGAACCGGCTGGACAGCAGCTTAGTGCTGCCACTCATGGAGTGACCTCTCTCGTCGCCTCCCTGCCCTCTTGGACACGGGGCTGCCTCTTGCCTGACTGTCTGGCCTGCTTTAGCCAGCAATAGGCCCTTGCTGCTTTTTGGATTGCCTTCCCCTGTGTGATGTTGTTGTAACTGAGTGGAAGAAATTTGATGTTACTGGTGCTGGTGGCCTAAGAGGAGGGGATGATGGAGGTCTGGGAGCTGAAGGGCCATATGGGTAATATCACCTGTTATCATCATGGGGCAGCACCTGCAGGAAGACAGAGACAAAGCTTTGCTCGTCCTGCTGTGGCCAGAGATGAGCACTCATGGAATAGCCCTTTTGCTATTGCAAAATAAACACCATGGTGAGGTATAAAGGAGCCAGACATTGAGTCCATCTGAACGGATGTGCAAGCACAGCTCTCTGCTCTTGGCCCCTTTGGTGTCTAAGTCGGTTTACAAAGGCATCTCCCCGCTTCTCACCTGGACAGCCTCAGCGGCAAGGTGGTGGGCCGTGACAGTCCAGATTCCTTGCCTTGCTTTCATTTGATGGCTGTAACCAAGGCCGCCTTGAAATAAAATGAAGAATGCTGTGTCAGCAGCGATGCATGCGGCTGTCTGGGAGCCCAGCCCAGGGGCTTCTGCCTATCCAGGTGCTGCCGGCAGGCATGCAGCAGGCCCAGCAGGCCTTGGTGACCCACAGCTGGCCCCCACCCTGTGCTATCCTGCCACGGGAGGGCAGCAAAAGCTCATTTCTTGGCCTAAAATGGAGGGCCCTTCCCCACCATGCCAGGACAGCTGCTGGGCTTCAGGCATGAGGAAAGGCCTGGCAGCCATCTTCTCTGCTTCCCCTTCACGGAGCTGCGCGCCCCAGGGATGCCCTGGGCCGCCCTCCAGCGTGGTGGGGGGAAGAAAGTGCTCCCCACGCTGGGCATCCAAAGAGCCCCTCCAGCCAGGCCATGGGCATCGAGGGGCTGCCCCACCAGCACCACGTGGGTGCTGCGGCAGCCCTTGTGGGAGCGGAGGCACAGAGGTGAAACAGGGCGTGAAAGCTACTGCGGAGCAGGGTGTGAAAGCGGCAGTGACTACGGAGCAGGGTGTGAAAGCGGCAGTGACTGCTTTAGCCGATTAGCCGTATTAATAGAAATTAAACCCCAGGTGCCAGCACTCCAAAGCCCCCACATGCTCCTCGCTCCCTGTGCCGCGTGCACCCCTTTCCCGCTGCCAGGAATGCGCGGCAGAACGGACAGGGCAGCATGGGGGCAGCTGGCACTAAGAGGCTTAGGCGCTTAAAACGGGGGCCTTTCACTTGTGGGACATGCGCACGCCCGGGGCTAGCTCCTACCTGTGGGCACAGTTATGAGGAACTCTGACCCCTCTGAGACCCGAAAGGAAAAGGGGGTTCTGCAAGTGTAGCAGGTGACTGGCTCATCCCTGGCCAAATCCAGACTGGGGCACCAGGCCTGATGCATGGCAGCTGCTACGGTATATGTATTTTATTTATATATGATATATCATATGGAGGATTTAGCATCAGCAGGCGTGTTGGCTCCCACTGCTTCCACTGGGACAGGCTGGATGCCCTGCTAGGGGAGGATGGCCATGACCCGACTGATGCTCCTGATCACAGCAGGAGGGTCCTGATGACACTGTGCTGTCTGCCCCCCAAAGCAGGTCGGCTAGGTCCAGCCCTGACTGGCCCTGCAAGCCGCATCCGATGGCACCTCCTCAGTTGCTCTACCTTGCGTGCCGGCTGGGCTGACTGCTGGGCACACATCCTGCAGCCTTGACCAAGCTGCCTGTCATAAAACCATTCCAACTCATCTGGCAGGTGGCTAGGGAAGTGGCTTGGGAATTCCATGAGTGCCTTAAAAACAGAGAGCCTGGAGAGACTGCAAAAAAACAGCGGCCTTCTTCCTTTTTTTCCCTCTTGCTAACATAGAGGCCCATCTTGTACTCAGGGTTCTGATATTAAAGCAGTGCGCAATACCCTGCAACTCCTTGCTGCATGTCGCCTCGTGTCCTCTGATGCAGCTTTTTCTCGCTGTGCTTTCGCTGCTGCTCCAGGCCCACCACCTCCTTCCCTGCTCCCCTCGCTCCCGGCTCGATAGCAGCTTAGTTCATCGCAGACATTCCCCCCAATCCGTTATTTCCTCCACCCTCCTGTGCACCCGCCTGCTGTGCGCTGTTCTGGTGGGGCAAACAGCAAGGAGCCCTCTGATGGGCGCCCGGAGCCGGGCAGCGGGATTACCAGGGGATTCGGGCTGAGGCAGGCAGCCACCTCCTTCCCATTGGCTGGAAAAGCCTCTTAAAAGTAGAGAAGTGCTTTCTGCCCGCTCAGCACCTGACAGGCTTTGCTGACTTGAAACCGTAAGCGGCTGCTGACCCACATTGGCGCTGCGAGTGCTGTGGGGCACTACCCACCGGCTGGGCTGTGCCTACGGCAGGCAGGGGGGTCCCAAGAGCAGACTGGGGGGACAATCTCCCCGAGCGGGGGACAGTGTCAGAGCCTGAGCTCAGCAGGTTGCAAGGGGGATTAGCTCCGAAGAGAAAGAGCAGGGTCACCAGAAACT